>NC_060900.1:9284333-9412764 GCF_014805685.1 Silurus meridionalis | reverse complement strand
TCTGTTCAACTTGAAGCAGCTTCTTGATTTGCCTTTGTGTTCTTCAGGCAAAGCTCAAATCGCAGGGATTTGTGTTTTGGGATGTTTAATAATAGATTTAATTTGCAAGCGTATGGTCCTGGTCTGAATCCTTACACTTCAACAGGTCAAGCTGGGGATGTAGCTCAGTGGTAGAGCGCATGCTTTGCATGTATGAGGTCCTGGGTTCAATCCCCATTCATGCCTGTTTGGTGAGTCATTCTTCTTTGCTCACTTTCATCTTGTCCAGTTCAATAAAATTTCTGTTCAACTTGAAGCAGCTTCTTGATTTGCCTTTGTGTTCTTCAGGCAAAGCTCAAATCGCAGGGATTTGTGTTTTGGGATGTTTAATAATAGATTTAATTTGCAAGCGTGAGGTCCTGGGCTGAATGCCTTACACTTCAACAGATACAGCTGGGGATGTAGCTCAGTGGTAGAGTGCATGCTTTGCATGTATGAGGTCCTGGGTTCAATCCCCAGCGTCTCCAAACTGCTTCTTTATAATGCATAAAATGTCTATAAGTTTTAGGTGCGCATATTCTTGTTGTATATTCGTCAGTCATGTGAGCTCCAAAAATATGGATTGATTATGAAAGCTTGAATGTCAGTGCATATTACTCAACAAAAGCACGCTATTTTAATGTGAGTTGATATGTTGAATGACAGTCTCAAGCTCTCTTAAATGGCATGATGGCCAAGTGGCAAGGCGTAGGTATTGTAAACTGAAGATCATGGGTTCAATCCCCATTCATGCCTGTTTGGTGAGTCATTCTTCTTTGCTCACTTTCATCTTGTGCAGGGATTTGTGTTTTGGGATGTTTATTATTGGTTGAAATCTGCAAGTGTGAGGTCCTGGTCTGAATCCTTACACTTCAACAGATACAGCTGGGGATGTAGCTCAGTGGTAGAGCGCATGCTTTGCATGTATGAGGTCCTGGGTTCAAGCCCCAGCATCTCCAGGTTGTTTCTTTAAAGACATAATTTAGGCAACCTCCTAAATGTTTCTGCTTCCAGTTGTAACCTATCTCACTACAGCCCATATTACCTGAGATACATATCAATGTAGCACCCTGCTAAATTTATATATTGTTTATTTTGTGTTCCGTTAACAGATATACTGTATATTCTGAAATATGGGCCAGATTTAATTGCCCTTTGTTTATAAAACCTTTTGATAGTAACATTTAATATTAATTCATATTTGTTAAAGTTGTGAGATGTTTGAAATATCTGCTGTTTTGAGTAAACCTTTGAACCCTCTGTCATTTTATTTGTATTGGATGGTCAGGTGTCAGTTTTGTTTGTTATCCAATGAGTGCCATCCAGAGAGCAGTATGGTAACCGATCGGAATATTGAGGGGCGGAAAGAAAACATACACCGAGAGATGGCTGTGAGAGAGTTGTACGTTTTGTAGGATTGATTACATTACTGGTTATCAAAGTTAAGAGCGAGTGATTATTTTTTCTGGGTTTTCTTTTGTCAGTGTGTAACTTTGGTAAAAGGAGAGGGAGGCGTTTTTGGAGCTGGTTAAATCGGCCACGGAAATCTTACTGAAGTGTAGCCAACGCCATAGCCATGTGCGAAATGCTAATACATAGCTCGAAACCCACTTTGCCGCCGAGTTTCTGAGTGAGTATAGTGTGCATCAGATGCTGCTGTAGCTGACAGCTGAGACAAAAAGAGGAACAGTCTGGTTCACAAGAGACAAGCCTTTCACTCTGCCACCTGGCAGCGTTGCAACAGTCGTTGGTATTCCAAAGTTTCCTAGAGGTCTCTACTCTAGGAACATCTCTATTGTCCCCGTCTTCTTTCAACTTTGGTGACTCCCCTGTTCCCCTGTGTGGAAGGAACGACTGTGTCAAAAGATGATGGAGAGAAAAGAGGTTTTCTCCTGCAGTGAGTTTGATGTGGGTTGTGCAAAGAGCACACAACACAGCATTCGTGTGACAGATGATAGACCTTTCCGAGAACGTTCTAGATGGTTACCACTGGGTGATTTGGAGGATGTGAGGAAGCATCTGAATGATCTTAAAAAGGTGGGAATCATTTCAGACTCCAGAAGCCCTTATGCTTCACCAATAGTTGTGGTTCGCAAGAAAAACGGCACTATACGCATGTGTGTGGACTATAGAACGTTAAACAGGAGAACGATTACGGACCAGTATACAGTCCCTCGTGTGGAAGATGCTTTGTCTTTCCTGGGTGGTAGCCAGTGGTTCAGTGTGCTTGACCTCAAAAGTGGCTATTATCAGATCCCTTTAGCTGCTGCTGATAAAGAAAAGACAGCCTTCACTTGCCCAGCCGGGTTTTATCAGTTTGAGCGCATGCCGCAGGAGATTTGTGGGGCCCCAGCCACATTTCAACGAATTATGGAAAGAACTGTGGGTGATATGAACCTACTGGAAGTGCTGGTGTATCTGGATGATGTAATCGTTTTTGGGAGAACGTTAGAGGAACATGAGCAGCGCCTTCTTAAAGTCCTCGACCGATTGAAGGAAGAAGGATTAAAGATATCATTGGATAAATGTCAGTTCTGCTGCCCCTCTGTTACCTACCTTGGCAATATTGTGTCTAGAAATGGTACTGCTACAGACCCTGCAAAGATTGAAGCTGTGAAATCATGGCCACGCCCTGAAAACATCACTGCTCTACGATCCTTCCTTGGCTTCTGTGGCTATTACAGACGTTTTGTAAAGGATTTCTCTCGAGTCTGTTATCCACTCAACCAGTTGCTTAAGGGCTGCATTGTGGCTGGAAAGACAGGAAAAGGGGCAAAGAAAACTAAAGACATCAAAGCACAAGCAGGCACAGTAACAAAAGATTGGTACCATCCTTCTGAGACTTTTGGGACTAGGTGGGATAAAGACTGTGGGAAAGCTTTTGAGGCTTTAAAGAGAAGTCTTACAGAGGCGCCTGTGCTGGCAATCGCCAACCCAAAACTGTCATATGTGCTGCATGTTGATGCGAGCAGAGAAGGATTGGGAGGTGTCCTCTATCAGGATCAGGGAGAAGGTTTGCGCCCAGTTGCTTTTGTCAGCAAAAGCCTCGCTCCAGCAGAAAATAATTATCCCACGCATAAGCTTGAGTTTCTGGCTTTGAAATGGGCTGTTGTCAACAAGTTGCATGATTACCTCTATGGAGTCAAGTTTGAGGTCCACACGGATAATAATCCTTTAACGTATGTCTTAACTACTGCTAAATTGGACGCAACAGGGCATCGATGGTTGGCGGAATTGTCAACATATGATTTTAGTCTGAAGTATCGGCCTGGAAAACAAAATGTCGATGCGGATGCATTGTCACGGCGTCCTCATGCAGACCACAATACTTCTTATGAAGGGAAGGAAACACTGCTTGCCACCGCAGTCCAAGCTGCCTGCCACATGTCCAAAGTCAGAGTACCTCACTATCATGGAGAAGTCAGTTTTGTACAGGATAAGCCATCCACCAAACAAATCAGCTCGTTTGCAGCTGTTGCTCCCACAAGAGTTCAGAACAACTGTACTCCAGTCGTTGCATGACCAATCAGGCCATTTGGGGTTTAAAAGACATACGGCTTGGTACGAGAGGTTTTACTGGCCCCGCATGAAAGTAACTTAACAGTGATGGGCGATGGATCTCGTCTGTATGGATTTTCTGACGATTGAGCCTGACTCCAGAAATATCTGCAATGTGCTCGTAGTTACAGATCATTACAAGAGATATGCTCAAGCTTTTGCAACGAAAGATCAAAAGGCATCAACCGTCGCTAAGGTTCTGTGGGAACAGTATTTTGTCCACTATGGGGTGCAAAGAAGAGTGCACTCAGACCAAGGCGGGGATTTCGAGAGTTGCCTTATCCATGAGCTGTTGAGCATGCTTGGCATAAGGAAATCCAGAACCACTCCCTACCATCCTCAAGGTGATCCACAGCCTGAGCGTTTTAATAGGACTCTTCTTGACATGCTTGGAACCTTGGAAACACAAGATAAAAGTAAATGGAGTAAACATTTTAGCCATCTTGTACATGCGTACAATTGCACAGTGAATGAGTCCACTGGCTATTCTCCATATTTTCTAATGTTTGGACGGGAGGCCAGGCTGCCAGTAGACGTGACATTCGGGGTCTCAAGTGATGGCACCTCCACAAAATCCTACTTGAGGTATGTCAAAACATAAAACGTGAGCTCCAAGCTGCCTATCAGTTGGCTGGGAGTATGGCAGAGAAGAAAATGAAGGAACAAGCAACGCTATGATCAAAGAGTTCGTTTCTGCTCATTAGATACTGGGGACAGGGTTTTGATCCGAAACCTTGGTTTACACGGGAAGCACAAGCTTGCTGATCGGTGGAAAGATACTCCTTACATTGTGGCGAGTCAACTGCCTGGTTTGCCTGTGTTTAAACTTAAGCCAGAGAGTGGACATGGATCTGAAAAGACACTGCACCGAGAGCTGCCAAGATCAGAACCTCAAAACATTGATCATGGTGAGCCTTTCAATCTGGATTTGGATCTGGCTGTGTTGACAAGTAACCCAGAAACGGATAAGACAGCTGAAGAACCTGCCGCAGTGGAGGAGGATGACCATTTGGTAGAAAAAGTGACTGCAGAAGTTGTGGAAAGAGACACTGAAATACAGACGTCAGCTGAAATAGCTGAGAGACTAGACAGTGTAGCAAAAAGCTCTGATAAGACAACTCGATCTCAGAGACTAAAAAAAGCTCCAACTTGGCTAACTTATGATTTGCTAGGGAACCCAACGACAGTGGCAGTTGGTACACATAGTGCTACCGTAGTTGAGAGTAGTGACACGAAGAGGCCCCATCTCCTATTAAGAGATATAAAAGTTTTCTTTACAAGTGGATAGGTTAAAGGGAATGTTAATAATCTGCTTAACACCATCTTTTAAGGAAATGTGGGGGAGACGGAGCTTCATGACGGGTTTCTTCATTGCGTATTTCACCATGGGATGGAACGGTTTGGATAGATGGTCATTATAATCTTTCTGTTACCAAGGAACCATGAGTACAGCCAATATTCTTTGGGAAGATTGCAACCGAGCTCCAACAAGCGCGCCAACGTTGTGGTACCACAAAACTGATGAAACTTATAGGTAGGAAAAACCCGGGTATTGGTTATTTATTTTATGTGAATTACAAAGACATGTTGAAAAGGTACTCATCTAGTTCTAAAAAAATAATGCAAATACATTTTGATGTTTAACATTCAATATTTGTGGTCTGATATTTAAGTGTGTGTGATTTGGTGTGATCTCTGATTTGATTTGTTTCTCAAATAAGGGTTATGGTGTTTAAGTACATGTGCATGGGAGTTTTATGCTCACAAGAAAAAAACAAATGAACGCAGTATAGCTATAGTCAAGCTAACCAGGCCTCTCCGCACTCTAGCCAGAGTTGCATGTCCGGAGTTTAGTTTAGTTTTGTGTATGCATCCTGATTTAAAATTTTAGTAACCTCTCATCAATTCATTTCCCCATGCTCATGATAAATCCGAGAAAGAGGTTACATCAAGTTGAGATAAAACAACCAAGTGAGACCTTCCAACATGCTGCTTTGATGGAAAACTTTTGTGAACAACAGTTTTAGCATGGCTTCAGCACCCAGCACTCTAATGTGTATGCAGATCATTAACACCTCTATTGCGTTCGTCCAATACCCATTTAAGATTTCTAAATTAACAGCTTAAGCTTCTACAGTGGAAGCACGTTTGGTACCACTCGGACTTTGTTCATCTCATTCCCATTGAAGGTTCATTTGAGACCCACTGTGAAGTACCGCTAGAATCGTAAAATCAAAGTAAAAAAAGACAGCATAAGCAATGTGCCATAGTGTATTTACCAAGTCTCAGTAGATGCACCTTCTTACACCATACACCTTCTATGTTTGGTGAACTATTTGGTTGTTTTACATGAACTGGTTCCTCTTTATTTGTGATGGCCAAGAAGAACAAAATTAGATTCAGTAGCATGAAGTAAAATGTACTAAAATAAAGAAATTCTGGTATGTTGCATATTGGAATTTTGAGTTTTCCCAATTTACACTGGTGCACACCTTTTGCTTTTCTTCTTCTTCTTCTTCGGCTGCTCCCATTAGGGGTCGCCACAGCGGATCATCCGTCTCCATACCACCCTGTCCTCTACATCTGCCTCTTTCACACCAACTACCTGCATGTCTTCCCTCACCATATCCTTAAACCTCCTCCTTGGCCTTCCTCTTTTCCTCCTAACTGGTGGCTCCATCCTCAGCATTCTTCTACCAATATAATTCATGTCCCTCCTTTGCACATGTCCAAACCATCTCAATCTCGCCTCCTCACCTTGTCACCAAAACATCCTACATGCGCTGTCCTCTAATAAACTCATTTCTAATCTTGTCCATCCTCGTCACTCCCAACGAAAACCTCATCATCTTTAGCTCTGCTACCTCCAGGTCCACCTCCTGTCTTTTACTCAATGCTACTGTCTCTAATCCATACAACATCGCAGGTCTCACCACAGCCCTATAAACTTTCCCTTTCATTCTTGCAGATACCCTACTATCACAAATCACTCCTGCCACTTTTCTCCACCCACTCCACCCTGCCTGCACTCTTTTCTTTACTTCTCTAACACACTCTCCATTACTTTGCACTGTTGACCCCAGGTACCTGAAATCCTCCACCTTCTCCAGCTCTTCTCCCTGCAACTGCACCACTCCACTGCCCTCCCTCTCATTCACACACATGTATTCTGTCTTACTCCTACTGAGTTTCATTCCCTTCTCTCCAGCGCATATCTCCACCTCTCCAGGCTCTTCTCAACCTGCTCCCTACTCCCACAACAAATCACAATATCATCCGCAAACATCATAGTCCAGGGAGGCTCCTGTCTGACCTCGTCCGTCAACCTGTCCATCACCACTGCAAACAGGAAAGGGCTCAGGGCCGATCCTTGATGCAGTCCAACCTTCACCCTAAACCAGTCTGTCGTACCTACTGCACACTTCACTGTTGTCACACTGTTCTCATACATGTCCTGCACCACCCTCACATACTTCTCTGACACACCTGACTTCCTCATACAATACCACAACTCCTCTCTTGGCACCCTGTCGTAGGCCTTCTCTAAATCCACAAATACACAATGCAATTCCTTCTGTCCTTCTCTATACTTCTCCATCAACATTCTCAAAGCAAATAAGGCATCTGTGGCGCTCCTCCTTGGCATGAAACCATACTGTTGCTCACAGATGGTCACCTCTTCTCTCAGCCTGGCTTCCACTACTCTTTCCCATAACTTCATGGTGTGACTGATCAACTTAATTCCCCTGTAGTTACTTCAGGTCTGCACATCTCCTTTATTCTTAAAGATCGGTACAAGCACACTTCTTCTCCATTCCTCAGGCATCTTCTCACCTTCCAAAATCCTGTTAAACAATCTGGTCAAAAACTCCACTGCCATCTCTCCTAAACATCTCCACGCTTCTACCGGTATGTCATCTGGTACCAACCGACTTTCCACTCTTCATCCTCTTAATCGCTGCTCTCACTTCCTCCTTACTAATCCTATCTACATCCTGCTTCACCATCTCCACATCATCCAACCTTCTCTCTCTCTGATTTTCTTCATTCATCAGCTGCTCAAAATACTCCCTCCACCTTCTCAACACACTCTCCTCACTAGTCAACACATTTCCCTATCCATCCTTTACTGCTCTAACTTGCAGTACATCCTTTCCAGCTCGGTCCCTCTGCCTGGCCAATCTGTATAAATCCTTTTCTCCTTCCTTAGTGTCCAACCTCTCATACAGCTCCTCATATGCCTTTTCCTTGGCTTTCGCCACATCCCTCTTAACCTGCTGCCGCATCTCCTTGTACTCCTGCCTACTTTTCTCATCACTCTGTCTATCCCACTTCTGTTTTGCCAACCTCTTTCTCCTTATGCTCTCCTGCACTTCCTCATTCCACCACCACGTCTCCTTGTCTTCCTTTCTATTTCCAGATGTCTCACCAAGTACTTTTCTAGCTGCCTCCTCATCACTCCTGCAGTAGTTGCCCAATCATCCAACACCTCCTTAACACCACTGAGCCTCTCACTGACCTCTTCCCTGAACCTCACACTACACTCTTCCTCCTTCAGTTTCCACCATCTTATTCTTCTTTCAGTCCTCACTCTCCTCCTCTTCTTCTTCGCCTCCACAACCATCCTACAGACCACCATCCGATGCTGTCTAGCTACACTGTCCCCTGCCAACACCTTACAGTCTCCAATCTCCTTCAGGTTGCATCTCCTGCATAGCACATAGTCCACCTGTGTGCACCTTCCTCCACTCTTATACGTCACCCTATGATCCTCCTTCTTCTTAAAATAAGTGTTCACCACTGCCATTTCCATTCTTTTAGCAAAATCTACCACCATTTGCCCTTCCACATTCCTCTCCTTAAAACCATACCTACCCATCACTTCCTCGTCACCTCTGTTCCTTCACCTACATGCCCATTAAAGTCCGCCCCAATCTTTCCTAGGTACACCATCTACCACTTCATCTAATTCACTCCAGAATCTTTCCTTCTCCTCCATCTCACAGCCAACTTGTGGAGCATAGGCACTGATGACATTTATCATCATCCTTCAACTTCCACCTTCACGATCATCACCCTATCAGAAACTCTCTTCACCTCCACTACACTCTTACTGTACTCTTCCTTCAGAATCACCCCTACACCATTTCTCTTTCCATCCACACCATGATAAAACAGTTTAAATCCACCTCCAATGTTCCTGGCCTTACTCCCTTTCCACTTGGTCTCCTGAACACACAGCATATCTACCTTTCTCCTCTCCATCATATCAGCTACCTCTCTCCCTTTCCCCGTCATAGTACCGACATTTAAAGTACCAACCCTAACCTCCATTCTCCTACACTGCTCCTTTCCCTGCCATCTCTGTAGACGTCTTCCTCCTCTCCTTCTCCTCCTTCGGCCAACAGTAGCCCAATTTCCACCGGTACCCTGTCGGCTAACGATACCTGTGGCGGTCGTTGACCCGTTAACCCGGGCCTCGACCGATCCGGTATGAAATTCTTATTTGTGACCCGTATATTTGATTTGGCAAATGTTTTTACGCTGGATGCCCTTCCTAACACAACCCTCCCCATTTACCCGGGCTTGGGACCGGCACTAAGAGTGCACTGGCTTGTGCATCCATAATGGCTCGGTTGCACACCTTTTTGCTTTTGATGACCTGATTGTTTGCATACCATGTGCGGGTCCCTGTTGAGGCGAGATGTCCAAGTATGACAGCGTTGTCCTCAGCAGTTCCAATACATTTCTGTGAACATAATCATGTTTTTGGTCGTGAGTCATGTGAGCTCCAAAAATATGGATTGATTATGAAAGCTTGGATGTCAGTGCATATCACTCATCAAAAGCATGCTTTAGTTTGGTGAACTATTTGGTTTTTCAACATGTACAGGTTTCCTGTTTGATCATGATGGCACCCAGCACTCCTGTTCATGATCAGCACCCAGCACTCCTAATGTGTATGCAGATCATTAACACCTCTATTGCCTTCGTCCAATACCCATTTAAGATTTCTAAATTAACAGCTTACGCTTCTACTGTGGAAGCACGTTTGGTACCACTCGGACTTTGTTCATCTCATTTCCATTGAACGTTCATTTGAGACCCACTGTGAAGTACCGCTAGAATCGTTAAATCAAAGTAAAAAAAGACAGCATAAGCAATGTGCCATTGTGTATTTACCAAGTCTCAGTAGATGCACCTTCTTACACCATACACCTTCTATGTTTGGTGAACTATTTGGTTGTTTTACATGAACTGGTTCCCTCTTTATTTGTGATGGCCAAGAAGAACAAAATTAGATTTAGTAGCATGAAGTAAAAATGTACTAAAAATAAAGAAATTCTGGTATGTTGCATATTGGAATTTTGAGTTTTCCCATTTTACACTGTTGCACACCTTTTTGCTTTTGACGACCTGATTGTTTGCATACCATGTGCCGGGTCCCTGTTGAGGCGAGATGTCCAAGTATGACGGCGTTGTCCTCAGCAGTTCCAATACATTTCTGTGAACATAATCATGTTGTTTGGTCGTGAGTCATGTGAGCTCCAAAAATATGGATTGATTATGAAAGCTTGGATTTCAGTGCATATCACTCATCAAAAGCATGCTTTAGTTTGGTGAACTATTTGGTTTTTCAACATGTACAGGTTTCCTGTTTGTTCATGATGGCCAAGGAGAAAAATCGTTTTTCTCAGCAAATTTTCCGGGTGCATGCTTTAAAAAACTTTTTTTTTTTTTTTTAAATGAATTGCTTGGTTTGATGCCAATCTCCAGCCGTCAGTGATAGGCACTTACCTGGGGATGTAGCTCAGTGGTAGAGCGCATGCTTTGCATGTATGAGGTCCTGGGTTCAATCCCCAGCATCTCCAAGCTACTTCTTTATAATGCATAAAATGTCTATAAGTTTTAGATGCGCTCATATTCTTGTTGTATGGTTGTGAGTCATGTGAGCTCCAAAAATATGGATTGATTTTGAATGTCAGTGCATATTACGCAACACTTTAGTTTTTGGTGAGTTGGTATGTTGAATGACACACTCAAGCTCTCTTAAATGGCATGATGGCCAAGTGGCAAGGCGTAGGTATTGTAAACTGAAGATCATGGGTGCAATTCCTTTCATGCCTGCTTGTTGTATCTTTGCTCACTTTCATCTTGTCCAGTTCAATAAAATTTCTATTCAACTTGAAGCAGCTTCTTGATTTGCCTTTGTGTTTTTCAGGCAAAGCTCAAATTGGAGGGAATGTGTCTTTTGGGATGTTTAATAATAGATTTAATTTGCAAGCGTATGCTCCTGGTCTGAATCCTTACACTTCAACAGGTCAAGCTGGGGATGTAGCTCAGCGGTAGAGCGCATGCTTTGCATGTATGAGGTCCTGGGTTCAATCCCCAGCGTCTCCAAGCGACTTCTTTATGATGCATAAAATGTCTATAAGTTTTAGGTGCGTGCATATTCTTGTTGTATGGTCATCAGTCATGTGACCTCCAAAAATATGGATTGATTATGAAACTTGAATGTCAGTGCATATTGCGCAACAAAAGCATGCTCTATTTTAAAGTGAGTTGATATGTTGAATGACACTCTCAAGCTCTCTTAAATGGCATGATGGCCAAATGGCAAGGCGTCAGTCTCGTAAACTGAAGATCATGGGTTCAATCCCCATTCATGCCTGTTTGGTGAGTCATTCTTCTTTGCTTACTTTCATCCTGTGCAGTTAAATTAAATTTCTGTTCAACTTGAAGCAGCTTCTTGATTTGCCTTTGTGTTCTTCAGGCAAAGCTCAAATCGCAGGGGATTTGTGTTTTGGGATGTTTAAATATGGTTTGTAATCTGCAAGTGTGAGGTCCTGGGCTGAATGCCTTACACTTCAACAGATGCAGCTGGGGATGTAGCTCAGTGGTAGAGCGCATGCTTTGCATGTATGAGGTCCTGGGTTCAATCCCCAGCATCTCCAAGCTACTTCTTTATAATGCATAAAATGTCTATAAGTTTTAGATGCGCGCATATTCTTGTTGTATGGTTGTGAGTCATGTGAGCTCCAAAAATATGGATTGATTTTGAATGTCAGTGCATAGAAAAATCGTTTTTCTCAGCAAATTTTCCGGGTGCATGCTTTAAAAAACTTTTTTTTTTTTTTTAAATGAGTTGCTTGGTTTGATGCCAATCTCCAGCCGTCAGTTGTAGGAGCTTACCTGGGGATGTAGCTCAGTGGTAGAGCGCATGCTTTGCATGTATGAGGTCCTGGGTTCAATCCCCAGCATCTCCAAGCTACTTCTTTATAATGCATAAAATGTCTATAAGTTTTAGATGCGCGCATATTCTTGTTGTATGGTTGTGAGTCATGTGAGCTCCAAAAATATGGATTGATTTTGAATGTCAGTGCATATTACGCAACACTTTAGTTTTTGGTGAGTTGGTATGTTGAATGACACACTCAAGCTCTCTTAAATGGCATGATGGCCAAGTGGCAAGGCGTAGGTATTGTAAACCGAAGATTGTGGGTTCAATTCCTATTCATGCCTGCTTGTTGTATCTTTGCTCACTTTCATCTTGTCCAGTTCAATAAAATTTCTGTTCAACCTGAAGCAGCTTCTTGATTTGCCTTTGTGTTCTTCAGGCAAAGCTCAAATCGCAGGGGATTTGTGTTTTGGGGTGTTTAAATATGGTTTGTAATCTGCAAGCGTGAGGTCCTGGGCTGAATGCCTTACACTTCAACAGCTACAGCTGGGGATGTAGCTCAGTGGTAGAGCGCATGCTTCGCATGTATGAGGTCCTGGGTTCAATCCCCAGCATCTCCAGGTTGTTTCTTTAAAGACATAATTTAAGCAACCTCCTAAATGTTTCTGCTTCCAATTGTAACCTATCTCACTACAGCCCATATTACCTGAGATACATATCAAGTTGAGATAAAACAACCAAGTGAGACCTTCCAACATGCTGCTTTGATGGAAAACCTTTGTGAACAACAGTATTAGCATGGCTGCAGCACCCAGCACTCCTAATTTGTATGCAGATCATTAACACCTCTATTGCCTTCGTCCAATACCCATTTAAGATTTCTAAATTAACATCTTACGCTTATACTGTGGAAGCACGTTTGGTACCACTCAGACTTTGTTCATCTCATTCCCATTGAAGGTTCATTTGAGACCCACTGTGAAGTACCGCTAGAATCGTAAAATCAAAGTAAAAAAAGACAGCATAAGCAATGTGCCATTGTGTATTTACCAAGTCTCAGTAGATGCACCTTCTTACACCATACACCTTCTATGTTTGGTGAACTATTTGGTTGTTTTACATGAACTGGTTCCCTCTTTATTTGTGATGGCCAAGAAGAACAAAATTAGATTCAGTAGCATGAAGTAACAATGTACTAAAAATAAATAAATTCTGGTATGTTGCATATTGGAATTTTGAGTTTTCCCAATTTACACTGGTGCACACCTTTTTGCTTTTGATGACCTGATTGTTTGCATACCATGTGCCGAGTCCCTGTTGAGGCGAGATGTCCAAGTATGACGGCGTTGTCCTCAGCAGTTCCAATACATTTCTGTGAACATAATCATGTTGTTTGGTCGTGAGTCATGTGAGCTCCAAAAATATGGATTAATTATGAAAGCTTGGATGTCAGTGCATATCACTCATCAAAAGCATGCTTTAATTCGGTGAACTATTTGGTTTTTCAACATGTACAGGTTTCTTCTTGATTTGCCTTTGTGTTCTTCAGGCAAAGCTCAAATCGCAGGGAATGTGTGTTTTGGGATGTTTATTAAGAGATTTCATTCGCAAGCGTGAGTTCCTGGTCTGAATTCCTTTACACTTCAACAGAGCCAGGTGGGGATGTAGCTCAGTGGTAGAGCGCATGCTTTGCATGTATGAGGTCCTGGGTTCAATCCCCAGCGTCTCCAAGCTGCTTCTTTATAATGCCTAAAATGTCTATAAGTTTTAGGTGCGCGCATATTCTTGTTGTATGGTCGTCAGTCATGTGAGCTCCAAAAAATATGGATTGATTATGAAAGCTTGAATGTCAGTGCATATTACGCAACAGAAGCGTGCTCTATTTTAATGTGAGTTAATATGTTGAATGACACCCTCAAGCCCTCTTGAATGGCATGATGGCCAAGTGGCAAGGCGTCGGTCTCGTAAACCGAAGATCATGGGTTCAATCCCCATTCATGCCTGTTTGGTAAATCATTCTTCTTTGTTCACTTTCATCTTGTGCAGTTCAATAAAATTTCTGTTCAACTTGAAGCAGCTTCTTGATTTGCCTTTGTGTTCTTTAGGCAAAGCTCAAATCGCAGGGAATGTGTGTTTTGGGATGTTCGTTAATAGATTTAATTTGCAAGCGTGAGGTCCTGGTCTGAATCCCTTACATCTCAACAGCTCCAACTGGGGATGTAGTTCAGTGGTAGAGTGCATGCTTTGCATATATGAGGTCCTGGGGTCAATCACCAGCGTCTCCAAACTGCTTCTTTATAATGCATAAAATGTCTATAAGTTTTAGGTGCGCGCATATTCTTGTTGTATATTCGTCAGTCATGTGAGCTCCAAAAATATGGATTGATTATGAAAGCTTGAATGTCAGTGCATATTACTCAACAAAAGCACGCTATTTTAATGTGAGTTGATATGTTGAATGACAGTCTCAAGCTCTCTTAAATGGCATGATGGCCAAGTGGCAAGGCGTCGTTCTTGTAAACCGAAGATCATGGGTCAATCCCCATTCATGCCTGTTCGGTGAGTCATTCTTCTTTGCTCACTTTCATCTTGTGCAGTTCAATTAAATTTCTGTTCAACTTGAAGCAGCTTCTTGATTTGCCTTTGTGTTCTCCAGGCAAAGCTCAAATCGCAGGGGATTTGTGTTTTGGGATGTTTATTATTGGTTGAAATCTGCAAGTGTGAGGTCCTGGTCTGAATCCCTTACACTTCAACAGATACAGCTGGGGATGTAGCTCAGTGGTAGTGCGCATGCTTTGCGTGTATGAGGTCCTGGGTTCAAGCCCCAGCATCTCCAGGTTGTTTCTTTAAAGACATAATTTAGGCAACCTCCTAAATGTTTCTGCTTCCAGTTGTAACCTATCTCACTACAGCCCATATTACCTGAGATACATATCAATGTAGCACCCTGCTAAATTTATATATTGTTTATTTTGTGTTCCGTTAACAGATATACTGTATATTCTGAAATATGGGCCAGATTTAATTGCCCTTTGTTTATAAAACCTTTTGATAGTAACATTTAATATTAATTCATATTTGTTAAAGTTGTGAGATGTTTGAAATATCTGCTGTTTTGAGTAAACCTTTGAACCCTCTGTCATTTTATTTGTATTGGATGGTCAGGTGTCAGTTTTGTTTGTTATCCAATGAGTGCCATCCAGAGAGCAGTATGGTAACCGATCGGAATATTGAGGGGGCGGGAAAGAGAAAACACACACCGAGAGATGGCTGTGAGAGAGTTGTACGTTTTGTAGGATTGATTACATTACTGGTTATCAAAGTTAAGAGCGAGTGATTATTTTTTTTCTGGGTTTTCTTTTGTCAGTGTGTAACTTTGGTAAAAAGGGAGAGGGAGCGTTTTTTTGGAGCTGGTTAAATCGGCCACGGAAATCTTACTGAAGTGTAGCCAACGCCATAGCCATGTGCGAAATGCTAATACATAGCTAGAAACCCACTTTGCCGCCGAGTTTCTGAGTGAGTATAGTGTGCATCAGATGCTGCTGTAGCTGTTGCTACTGTATGTGTGCTCAGGATTCGCGCTGTAGGTTGTGAGGTGTCTGTCTTTTGCACGTAGACGAGACGGAGCTTCATGACGGGTTTCTTCATTGCGTATTTCACCATGGGATGGAACGGTTTGGATAGATGGTCACTATCATCTTACTGTTATCATCTTTCTGTTACCAAGGAACCATGAGTACAGACAAAACCATGAGTACGCCAACACTGTGGTACCACAAAACTGATGAAACTTATAGGTAGAAAAAAAAACCCCGGGGTATTGTTCATTTATTTTATGTGAATTACAAAGACATGTTGAAAAGGTACTCATCTAGTTCTAAAAAAAAAATACAAATACATTTTGATGTTTAACATTTAATATTTGTGGTCTGATATTTAAGTTTGTGTGATTTGGTGTGATCTCTGATTTGATTTGTTTCCCAAATAAGGGTTATGGTGTTTAAGTACATGTGCATGGGAGTTTTATGCTCACAAGAAAAAAAACAAATGAACGCAGTATAGCTATACTCAAGCTAACCAGGCCTCTCCACACTCTAGCCAGAGTTGCATGTCCGGAGTTTAGTTTAGTTTTGTGTATGCATCCTGATTTAAAATTTTAGTAACCTCTCATCAATTAATTTCCCCATGCACATGATAAATCCCGAAAAGTATAATTGAGAAAGAGGGTTACAAGTGGGGCCCATCTGCGATCTTGTTTACTGTTGTTTTGTTCATGTGAGCATAAAAAAGGGAAAGTCAGTGTTAAATGAGGTGGCTTAAAAGCCCCATAGTCATTTATGTTTCAGAGATTATTATTATTTTATTTTTTTGTCCTGTGTATCTAAAGCTGATATAACATGGAGTCAGAACAGACTATCAAATGGTGTAAAGGTAAAGGTATGGATGCAAAGAAAGCATTTGTGCTTAGTAAGGTTTCTCTTGATGTTACTGATGAGACTATGTATAAGGTACTGGATGAGGCTGAAGTTTTCGGTCCCTGTAAAATAAGAGGACGGTGTGTTGAACACTTCAGTAAAAGCCAGTTAGTTTTAGTCGAAACTATTAATGATATGATCAAGTCTGACATACCTGAACAGTTACTAGCTGGAGATGAGTTTGGACCTTGGATAGTGAATGTTACTGAGACCCAGCGTGTTCATGTAACTGATGAAAGAGACTTTCAGTCCAAGTTACTGTCATTTTTAGCAAATGAAGGGAAGACACTAGCTGATGTCACAGGTTTACTAAACTCTGCTTCTGCTCCACCCACCGCTCCAGACCTGAACACAAAGCTGGTGAATGCCATCTCCTCACTAGTTGAAAAATGTCAAGCCACGCCTGTAGACGGCCAGGGCTATCGCAAGCTACGCATGTTTTCAGGTGAAAACATGAAACCCACTCCATATGGAGAAGAGGAGTACGATGCTTGGGCGGAACAGACCACCCACATGTTGAACGAGTGGCAGTGTTCTGATGTTGTTAAGAGACAGAGAGTAGCTGAGAGTCTTAAAGGGCCAGCAGCAGATATGGTCAGAGGTTTGAGAGTCACAAATCCCCAGGCCACTGCCAATGACTACCTTAAAGCCCTAGAAACAGCTTTTGGAACCACAGACAGTGCAGCTGATCTCATGGTGAGGTTGCGTAACACATTCCAGCAAGATGGTGAGAAATTATCAGCCTACTTACTCAGATTAGACAAGCTATTGCATGCAGTCTATCGTAAAGGTGGAATTGAAGTGAAAGACATGAACCGAGCGCGCACTGATCAAGTTGCTAGAGGCTCTCTGCCCCATGATCTCGTAGCCCTTCGCATAAGACTGACTTACAAACTCAAGCCTCCTCCCAGCTTTACTGAGTTGCTTTGGGATGTAAGAGAAGAAGAGGAGATGGTCCTTGAAAGACCGAATGAAAAGTTTGCATCTTTAGCTATTAGTAAGCGTGCAGAGTGTGCTACAGCCTCAGTTGTATCTGTACTACCAGAGTCTGCGCCAGTCCTGCAAGATCCTGCAATAGAGAGTTTAAGGAAAACATTTTAAGGTCTCAAGACTGAGGTTGCACGCCTCTTTTCGGCCTCTGTGACTGCATTAGCAAGTATGGCACAGCAGGTAGACCAGAACCCCAGCCAGAAAGCTACTGGGAACTCATATGCACGTGTGAAGGAGAGAGCTCCCAAACCTCAGTATCGTGCTGATGTCTTTTGTTACAAATGTGGTGAAGATGGTCATTTCCAGCGGGAGTGTCAAAATCTCAGAAAAGTGAACAAGCGTCTCTTGAAAATAAAACAGCCGACGGGAAACTTTCCAGGGGCTCAGTAAAGGAACGGCCTGACGCTCCGGAGAAGATACGTTCCACAAGGTGTGACACGCTACCAGAAAACGGGCTAACCTGCCAGAGGGTTTAGTTGGACCTAGCTCTATTGTCTCAGTACAAATTGAGGGCATTTACGCCAAAGCTTTACTTGATAGCGGGTCCCAAGTTACTCTACTGTATCGCTCCTTTTATGACAAGTATCTGAAGCACCTGCCTTTGACCCCTATTGAGTGCCTGGAGATTTGGGGCCTCAGTGCAAAGGAGTATCCATATAATGGTTATATGTGCTTGAAGCTTGAGTTTACTGGAGATGTAGTTGGAGTGGCTGAGACGGTGTGTGTCCAGATCCGGTCATGACAGGGAATGTTTCCATTGTGGTTGGCACAAACACCTCTATAGTTCGAAGACTGTTCCATGCATGCAAAACACATGGAGGAGACAATTTCCTTAACACCCTGTCTGTTCATCCAGTAATAAAAGAAGCTTATGAGAAGTTCCGGGAAACTCCCGACGACACAGCTGAGACAAAAAGAGGAACAGTCTGGTTCACAAGAGACAAGCCTTTCACTCTGCCACCTGGCAGCGTTGCAACAGTCGTTGGTATTCCAAAGTTTCCTAGAGGTCTCTCTACTCTAGGAACATCTCTATTGTCCCCGTCTTCTTTCAACTTTGGTGACTCCCCTGTTCCCCTGTGTGGAAGGAACGACTGTGTCAAAAGATGATGGAGAGAAAAGAGGTTTTCTCCTGCAGTGAGTTTGATGTGGGTTGTGCAAAGAGCACACAACACAGCATTCGTGTGACAGATGATAGACCTTTCCGAGAACGTTCTAGATGGTTACCACTGGGTGATTTGGAGGATGTGAGGAAGCATCTGAATGATCTTAAAAAGGTGGGAATCATTTCAGACTCCAGAAGCCCTTATGCTTCACCAATAGTTGTGGTTCGCAAGAAAAACGGCACTATACGCATGTGTGTGGACTATAGAACGTTAAACAGGAGAACGATTACGGACCAGTATACAGTCCCTCGTGTGGAAGATGCTTTGTCTTTCCTGGGTGGTAGCCAGTGGTTCAGTGTGCTTGACCTCAAAAGTGGCTATTATCAGATCCCTTTAGCTGCTGCTGATAAAGAAAAGACAGCCTTCACTTGCCCAGCCGGGTTTTATCAGTTTGAGCGCATGCCGCAGGAGATTTGTGGGGCCCCAGCCACATTTCAACGAATTATGGAAAGAACTGTGGGTGATATGAACCTACTGGAAGTGCTGGTGTATCTGGATGATGTAATCGTTTTTGGGAGAACGTTAGAGGAACATGAGCAGCGCCTTCTTAAAGTCCTCGACCGATTGAAGGAAGAAGGATTAAAGATATCATTGGATAAATGTCAGTTCTGCTGCCCCTCTGTTACCTACCTTGGCAATATTGTGTCTAGAAATGGTACTGCTACAGACCCTGCAAAGATTGAAGCTGTGAAATCATGGCCACGCCCTGAAAACATCACTGCTCTGATCCTTCCTTGGCTTCTGTGGCTATTACAGACGTTTTGTAAAGGATTTCTCTCGAGTCTGTTATCCACTCAACCAGTTGCTTAAGGGCTGCATTGTGGCTGGAAAGACAGGAAAAGGGGCAAAGAAAACTAAAGACATCAAAGCACAAGCAGGCACAGTAACAAAAGATTGGTACCATCCTTCTGAGACTTTTGGGACTAGGTGGGATAAAGACTGTGGGAAAGCTTTTGAGGCTTTAAAGAGAAGTCTTACAGAGGCGCCTGTGCTGGCAATCGCCAACCCAAAACTGTCATATGTGCTGCATGTTGATGCGAGCAGAGAAGGATTGGGAGGTGTCCTCTATCAGGATCAGGGAGAAGGTTTGCGCCCAGTTGCTTTTGTCAGCAAAAGCCTCGCTCCAGCAGAAAATAATTATCCCACGCATAAGCTTGAGTTTCTGGCTTTGAAATGGGCTGTTGTCAACAAGTTGCATGATTACCTCTATGGAGTCAAGTTTGAGGTCCACACGGATAATAATCCTTTAACGTATGTCTTAACTACTGCTAAATTGGACGCAACAGGGCATCGATGGTTGGCGGAATTGTCAACATATGATTTTAGTCTGAAGTATCGGCCTGGAAAACAAAATGTCGATGCGGATGCATTGTCACGGCGTCCTCATGCAGACCACAATACTTCTTATGAAGGGAAGGAAACACTGCTTGCCACCGCAGTCCAAGCTGCCTGCCACATGTCCAAAGTCAGAGTACCTCACTATCATGGAGAAGTCAGTTTTGTACAGGATAAGCCATCCACCAAACAAATCAGCTCGTTTGCAGCTGTTGCTCCCACAAGAGTTCAGAACAACTGTACTCCAGTCGTTGCATGACCAATCAGGCCATTTGGGGTTTAAAAAGACATACGGCTTGGTACGAGAGAGGTTTTACTGGCCCCGCATGAAAGTAACTTAACAGTGATGGAGCGATGGATCTCGTCTGTATGGATTTTCTGACGATTGAGCCTGACTCCAGAAATATCTGCAATGTGCTCGTAGTTACAGATCATTACAAGAGATATGCTCAAGCTTTTGCAACGAAAGATCAAAAGGCATCAACCGTCGCTAAGGTTCTGTGGGAACAGTATTTTGTCCACTATGGGGTGCAAAGAAGAGTGCACTCAGACCAAGGCGGGGATTTCGAGAGTTGCCTTATCCATGAGCTGTTGAGCATGCTTGGCATAAGGAAATCCAGAACCACTCCCTACCATCCTCAAGGTGATCCACAGCCTGAGCGTTTTAATAGGACTCTTCTTGACATGCTTGGAACCTTGGAAACACAAGATAAAAGTAAATGGAGTAAACATTTTAGCCATCTTGTACATGCGTACAATTGCACAGTGAATGAGTCCACTGGCTATTCTCCATATTTTCTAATGTTTGGACGGGAGGCCAGGCTGCCAGTAGACGTGACATTCGGGGTCTCAAGTGATGGCACCTCCACAAAATCCTACTTGAGGTATGTCAAAAACATAAAACGTGAGCTCCAAGCTGCCTATCAGTTGGCTGGGAGTATGGCAGAGAAGAAAAATGAAGGGAACAAGCAACGCTATGATCAAAGAGTTCGTTTCTGCTCATTAGATACTGGGGACAGGGTTTTGATCCGAAACCTTGGTTTACACGGGAAGCACAAGCTTGCTGATCGGTGGAAAGATACTCCTTACATTGTGGCGAGTCAACTGCCTGGTTTGCCTGTGTTTAAACTTAAGCCAGAGAGTGGACATGGATCTGAAAAGACACTGCACCGAGAGCTGCCAAGATCAGAACCTCAAAACATTGATCATGGTGAGCCTTTCAATCTGGATTTGGATCTGGCTGTGTTGACAAGTAACCCAGAAACGGATAAGACAGCTGAAGAACCTGCCGCAGTGGAGGAGGATGACCATTTGGTAGAAAAAGTGACTGCAGAAGTTGTGGAAAGAGACACTGAAATACAGACGTCAGCTGAAATAGCTGAGAGACTAGACAGTGTAGCAAAAAGCTCTGATAAGACAACTCGATCTCAGAGACTAAAAAAAGCTCCAACTAGGCTAACTTATGATTTGCTAGGGAACCCAACGACAGTGGCAGTTGGTACACATAGTGCTACCGTAGTTGAGAGTAGTGACACGAAAGAGGCCCCATCTCCTATTAAGAGATATAAAAGTTTTCTTTACAAGTGGATAGGTTAAAGGGAATGTTAATAATCTGCTTAACACCATCTTTTAAGGAAATGTGGGGGAGACGGAGCTTCATGACGGGTTTCTTCATTGCGTATTTCACCATGGGATGGAACGGTTTGGATAGCTGGTCATTATAATCTTTCTGTTACCAAGGAACCATGAGTACAGACAATAGTCTTTGGGAAGATTGCAACCGAGCTCCAACAAGCGCGCCAACGTTGTGGTACCACAAAACTGATGAAACTTATAGGTAGGAAAAAAACCCCGGGGTATTGGTTATTTATTTTATGTGAATTACAAAGACATGTTGAAAAGGTACTCATCTAGTTCTAAAAAAATAATGCAAATACATTTTGATGTTTAACATTCAATATTTGTGGTCTGATATTTAAGTGTGTGTGATTTGGTGTGATCTCTGATTTGATTTGTTTCTCAAATAAGGGTTATGGTGTTTAAGTACATGTGCATGGGAGTTTTATGCTCACAAGAAAAAAACAAATGAACGCAGTATAGCTATAGTCAAGCTAACCAGGCCTCTCCGCACTCTAGCCAGAGTTGCATGTCCGAGTTTAGTTTAGTTTTGTGTATGCATCCTGATTTAAAATTTTAGTAACCTCTCATCAATTCATTTCCCCATGCTCATGATAAATCCCGAGAAAGAGGGTTACATCAAGTTGAGATAAAACAACCAAGTGAGACCTTCCAACATGCTGCTTTGATGGAAAACTTTTGTGAACAACAGTTTTAGCATGGCTTCAGCACCCAGCACTCCTAATGTGTATGCAGATCATTAACACCTCTATTGCGTTCGTCCAATACCCATTTAAGATTTCTAAATTAACAGCTTAAGCTTCTACAGTGGAAGCACGTTTGGTACCACTCGGACTTTGTTCATCTCATTCCCATTGAAGGTTCATTTGAGACCCACTGTGAAGTACCGCTAGAATCGTAAAATCAAAGTAAAAAAAGACAGCATAAGCAATGTGCCATAGTGTATTTACCAAGTCTCAGTAGATGCACCTTCTTACACCATACACCTTCTATGTTTGGTGAACTATTTGGTTGTTTTACATGAACTGGTTCCCTCTTTATTTGTGATGGCCAAGAAGAACAAAATTAGATTCAGTAGCATGAAGTAAAAATGTACTAAAAATAAAGAAATTCTGGTATGTTGCATATTGGAATTTTGAGTTTTCCCAATTTACACTGGTGCACACCTTTTTGCTTTTCTTCTTCTTCTTCTTTCGGCTGCTCCCATTAGGGGTCGCCACAGCGGATCATCCGTCTCCATACCACCCTGTCCTCTACATCTGCCTCTTTCACACCAACTACCTGCATGTCTTCCCTCACCATATCCTTAAACCTCCTCCTTGGCCTTCCTCTTTTCCTCCTAACTGGTGGCTCCATCCTCAGCATTCTTCTACCAATATAATTCATGTCCCTCCTTTGCACATGTCCAAACCATCTCAATCTCGCCTCCCTCACCTTGTCACCAAAACATCCTACATGCGCTGTCCCTCTAATAAACTCATTTCTAATCTTGTCCATCCTCGTCACTCCCAACGAAAACCTCATCATCTTTAGCTCTGCTACCTCCAGGTCCACCTCCTGTCTTTTACTCAATGCTACTGTCTCTAATCCATACAACATCGCAGGTCTCACCACAGCCCTATAAACTTTCCCTTTCATTCTTGCAGATACCCTACTATCACAAATCACTCCTGCCACTTTTCTCCACCCACTCCACCCTGCCTGCACTCTTTTCTTTACTTCTCTAACACACTCTCCATTACTTTGCACTGTTGACCCCAGGTACCTGAAATCCTCCACCTTCTCCAGCTCTTCTCCCTGCAACTGCACCACTCCACTGCCCTCCCTCTCATTCACACACATGTATTCTGTCTTACTCCTACTGAGTTTCATTCCCCTTCTCTCCAGCGCATATCTCCACCTCTCCAGGCTCTTCTCAACCTGCTCCCTACTCCCACAACAAATCACAATATCATCCGCAAACATCATAGTCCAGGGAGGCTCCTGTCTGACCTCGTCCGTCAACCTGTCCATCACCACTGCAAACAGGAAAGGGCTCAGGGCCGATCCTTGATGCAGTCCAACCTTCACCCTAAACCAGTCTGTCGTACCTACTGCACACTTCACTGTTGTCACACTGTTCTCATACATGTCCTGCACCACCCTCACATACTTCTCTGACACACCTGACTTCCTCATACAATACCACAACTCCTCTCTTGGCACCCTGTCGTAGGCCTTCTCTAAATCCACAAATACACAATGCAATTCCTTCTGTCCTTCTCTATACTTCTCCATCAACATTCTCAAAGCAAATAAGGCATCTGTGGCGCTCCTCCTTGGCATGAAACCATACTGTTGCTCACAGATGGTCACCTCTTCTCTCAGCCTGGCTTCCACTACTCTTTCCCATAACTTCATGGTGTGACTGATCAACTTAATTCCCCTGTAGTTACTTCAGGTCTGCACATCTCCTTTATTCTTAAAGATCGGTACAAGCACACTTCTTCTCCATTCCTCAGGCATCTTCTCACCTTCCAAAATCCTGTTAAACAATCTGGTCAAAAACTCCACTGCCATCTCTCCTAAACATCTCCACGCTTCTACCGGTATGTCATCTGGTACCAACCGACTTTCCACTCTTCATCCTCTTAATCGCTGCTCTCACTTCCTCCTTACTAATCCTATCTACATCCTGCTTCACCATCTCCACATCATCCAACCTTCTCTCTCTCTGATTTTCTTCATTCATCAGCTGCTCAAAATACTCCCTCCACCTTCTCAACACACTCTCCTCACTAGTCAACACATTTCCCTATCCATCCTTTACTGCTCTAACTTGCAGTACATCCTTTCCAGCTCGGTCCCTCTGCCTGGCCAATCTGTATAAATCCTTTTCTCCTTCCTTAGTGTCCAACCTCTCATACAGCTCCTCATATGCCTTTTCCTTGGCTTTCGCCACATCCTCTTAACCTGCTGCCGCATCTCCTTGTACTCCTGCCTACTTTTCTCATCACTCTGTCTATCCCACTTCTGTTTTGCCAACCTCTTTCTCCTTATGCTCTCCTGCACTTCCTCATTCCACCACCACGTCTCCTTGTCTTCCTTTCTATTTCCAGATGTCTCACCAAGTACTTTTCTAGCTGCCTCCCTCATCACTCCTGCAGTAGTTGCCCAATCATCCAACACCTCCTTAACACCACTGAGCCTCTCACTGACCTCTTCCCTGAACCTCACACTACACTCTTCCTCCTTCAGTTTCCACCATCTTATTCTTCTTTCAGTCCTCACTCTCCTCCTCTTCTTCTTCGCCTCCACAACCATCCTACAGACCACCATCCGATGCTGTCTAGCTACACTGTCCCCTGCCAACACCTTACAGTCTCCAATCTCCTTCAGGTTGCATCTCCTGCATAGCACATAGTCCACCTGTGTGCACCTTCCTCCACTCTTATACGTCACCCTATGATCCTCCTTCTTCTTAAAATAAGTGTTCACCACTGCCATTTCCATTCTTTTAGCAAAATCTACCACCATTTGCCCTTCCACATTCCTCTCCTTAAAACCATACCTACCCATCACTTCCTCGTCACCTCTGTTCCTTCACCTACATGCCCATTAAAGTCCGCCCCAATCTTTCCTAGGTACACCATCTACCACTTCATCTAATTCACTCCAGAATCTTTCCTTCTCCTCCATCTCACAGCCAACTTGTGGAGCATAGGCACTGATGACATTTATCATCATCCTTCAACTTCCACCTTCACGATCATCACCCTATCAGAAACTCTCTTCACCTCCACTACACTCTTACTGTACTCTTCCTTCAGAATCACCCCTACACCATTTCTCTTTCCATCCACACCATGATAAAACAGTTTAAATCCACCTCCAATGTTCCTGGCCTTACTCCCTTTCCACTTGGTCTCCTGAACACACAGCATATCTACCTTTCTCCTCTCCATCATATCAGCTACCTCTCTCCCTTTCCCCGTCATAGTACCGACATTTAAAGTACCAACCCTAACCTCCATTCTCCTACACTGCTCCTTTCCCTGCCATCTCTGTAGACGTCTTCCTCCTCTCCTTCTCCTCCTTCGGCCAACAGTAGCCCAATTTCCACCGGTACCCTGTCGGCTAACGATACCTGTGGCGGTCGTTGACCCGTTAACCCGGGCCTCGACCGATCCGGTATGAAATTCTTATTTGTGACCCGTATATTTGATTTGGCAAATGTTTTTACGCTGGATGCCCTTCCTAACACAACCCTCCCCATTTACCCGGGCTTGGGACCGGCACTAAGAGTGCACTGGCTTGTGCATCCATAATGGCTCGGTTGCACACCTTTTTGCTTTTGATGACCTGATTGTTTGCATACCATGTGCCGGGTCCCTGTTGAGGCGAGATGTCCAAGTATGACAGCGTTGTCCTCAGCAGTTCCAATACATTTCTGTGAACATAATCATGTTTTTGGTCGTGAGTCATGTGAGCTCCAAAAATATGGATTGATTATGAAAGCTTGGATGTCAGTGCATATCACTCATCAAAAGCATGCTTTAGTTCGGTGAACTATTTGGTTTTTCAACATGTACAGGTTTCCTGTTTGATCATGATGGCACCCAGCACTCCTGTTCATGATCAGCACCCAGCACTCCTAATGTGTATGCAGATCATTAACACCTCTATTGCCTTCGTCCAATACCCATTTAAGATTTCTAAATTAACAGCTTACGCTTCTACTGTGGAAGCACGTTTGGTACCACTCGGACTTTGTTCATCTCATTTCCATTGAAGGTTCATTTGAGACCCACTGTGAAGTACCGCTAGAATCGTTAAATCAAAGTAAAAAAAGACAGCATAAGCAATGTGCCATTGTGTATTTACCAAGTCTCAGTAGATGCACCTTCTTACACCATACACCTTCTATGTTTGGTGAACTATTTGGTTGTTTTACATGAACTGGTTCCCTCTTTATTTGTGATGGCCAAGAAGAACAAAATTAGATTTAGTAGCATGAAGTAAAAATGTACTAAAAATAAAGAAATTCTGGTATGTTGCATATTGGAATTTTGAGTTTTCCCATTTTACACTGTTGCACACCTTTTTGCTTTTGACGACCTGATTGTTTGCATACCATGTGCGGGTCCCTGTTGAGGCGAGATGTCCAAGTATGACGGCGTTGTCCTCAGCAGTTCCAATACATTTCTGTGAACATAATCATGTTGTTTGGTCGTGAGTCATGTGAGCTCCAAAAATATGGATTGATTATGAAAGCTTGATTTCAGTGCATATCACTCATCAAAAGCATGCTTTAGTTTGGTGAACTATTTGGTTTTCAACATGTACAGGTTTCCTGTTTGTTCATGATGGCCAAGGAGAAAATCGTTTTCTCAGCAAATTTTCCGGTGCATGCTTTAAAACCTGGGTTTTTTTTAAATGAATTGCTTGGTTTGATGCCAATCTCCAGCCGTCAGTGATAGGCACTTACCTGGGGATGTAGCTCAGTGGTAGAGCGCATGCTTTGCATGTATGAGGTCCTGGGTTCAATCCCCAGCATCTCCAAGCTACTTCTTTATAATGCATAAAATGTCTATAAGTTTTAGATGCGCGCATATTCTTGTTGTATGGTTGTGAGTCATGTGAGCTCCAAAAATATGGATTGATTTTGAATGTCAGTGCATATTACGCAACACTTTAGTTTTTGGTGAGTTGGTATGTTGAATGACACACTCAAGCTCTCTTAAATGGCATGATGGCCAAGTGGCAAGGCGTAGGTATTGTAAACTGAAGATCATGGGTGCAATTCCCTTTCATGCCTGCTTGTTGTATCTTTGCTCACTTTCATCTTGTCCAGTTCAATAAAATTTCTATTCAACTTGAAGCAGCTTCTTGATTTGCCTTTGTGTTTTTCAGGCAAAGCTCAAATTGGAGGGAATGTGTCTTTTGGGATGTTTAATAATAGATTTAATTTGCAAGCGTATGGTCCTGGTCTGAATCCCTTACACTTCAACAGGTCAAGCTGGGGATGTAGCTCAGCGGTAGAGCGCATGCTTTGCATGTATGAGGTCCTGGGTTCAATCCCCAGCGTCTCCAAGCGACTTCTTTATGATGCATAAAATGTCTATAAGTTTTAGGTGCGCGCATATTCTTGTTGTATGGTCATCAGTCATGTGACCTCCAAAAATATGGATTGATTATGAAACTTGAATGTCAGTGCATATTGCGCAACAAAAGCATGCTCTATTTTAAAGTGAGTTGATATGTTGAATGACACTCTCAAGCTCTCTTAAATGGCATGATGGCCAAATGGCAAGGCGTCAGTCTCGTAAACTGAAGATCATGGGTTCAATCCCCATTCATGCCTGTTTGGTGAGTCATTCTTCTTTGCTTACTTTCATCCTGTGCAGTTAAATTAAATTTCTGTTCAACTTGAAGCAGCTTCTTGATTTGCCTTTGTGTTCTTCAGGCAAAGCTCAAATCGCAGGGGATTTGTGTTTTGGGATGTTTAAATATGGTTTGTAATCTGCAAGTGTGAGGTCCTGGGCTGAATGCCTTACACTTCAACAGATGCAGCTGGGGATGTAGCTCAGTGGTAGGCGCATGCTTTGCATGTATGAGGTCCTGGGTTCAATCCCCAGCATCTCCAAGCTACTTCTTTATAATGCATAAAATGTCTATAAGTTTTAGATGCGCGCATATTCTTGTTGTATGGTTGTGAGTCATGTGAGCTCCAAAAATATGGATTGATTTTGAATGTCAGTGCATAGAAAAATCGTTTTCTCAGCAAATTTTCCGGTGCATGCTTTAAAAACTTTTTTTTTTTTAAATGAGTTGCTTGGTTTGATGCCAATCTCCAGCCGTCAGTTGTAGGAGCTTACCTGGGGATGTAGCTCAGTGGTAGAGCGCATGCTTTGCATGTATGAGGTCCTGGGTTCAATCCCCAGCATCTCCAAGCTACTTCTTTATAATGCATAAAATGTCTATAAGTTTTAGATGCGCGCATATTCTTGTTGTATGGTTGTGAGTCATGTGAGCTCCAAAAATATGGATTGATTTTGAATGTCAGTGCATATTACGCAACACTTTAGTTTTTGGTGAGTTGGTATGTTGAATGACACACTCAAGCTCTCTTAAATGGCATGATGGCCAAGTGGCAAGGCGTAGGTATTGTAAACCGAAGATTGTGGGTTCAATTCCTATTCATGCCTGCTTGTTGTATCTTTGCTCACTTTCATCTTGTCCAGTTCAATAAAATTTCTGTTCAACCTGAAGCAGCTTCTTGATTTGCCTTTGTGTTCTTCAGGCAAAGCTCAAATCGCAGGGGATTTGTGTTTTGGGGTGTTTAAATATGGTTTGTAATCTGCAAGCGTGAGGTCCTGGGCTGAATGCCTTACACTTCAACAGCTACAGCTGGGGATGTAGCTCAGTGGTAGAGCGCATGCTTCGCATGTATGAGGTCCTGGGTTCAATCCCCAGCATCTCCAGGTTGTTTCTTTAAAGACATAATTTAAGCAACCTCCTAAATGTTTCTGCTTCCAATTGTAACCTATCTCACTACAGCCCATATTACCTGAGATACATATCAAGTTGAGATAAAACAACCAAGTGAGACCTTCCAACATGCTGCTTTGATGGAAAACCTTTGTGAACAACAGTATTAGCATGGCTGCAGCACCCAGCACTCCTAATTTGTATGCAGATCATTAACACCTCTATTGCCTTCGTCCAATACCCATTTAAGATTTCTAAATTAACATCTTACGCTTATACTGTGGAAGCACGTTTGGTACCACTCAGACTTTGTTCATCTCATTCCCATTGAAGGTTCATTTGAGACCCACTGTGAAGTACCGCTAGAATCGTAAAATCAAAGTAAAAAAAGACAGCATAAGCAATGTGCCATTGTGTATTTACCAAGTCTCAGTAGATGCACCTTCTTACACCATACACCTTCTATGTTTGGTGAACTATTTGGTTGTTTTACATGAACTGGTTCCTCTTTATTTGTGATGGCCAAGAAGAACAAAATTAGATTCAGTAGCATGAAGTAACAATGTACTAAAAATAAATAAATTCTGGTATGTTGCATATTGGAATTTTGAGTTTTCCCAATTTACACTGGTGCACACCTTTTTGCTTTTGATGACCTGATTGTTTGCATACCATGTGCCGAGTCCCTGTTGAGGCGAGATGTCCAAGTATGACGGCGTTGTCCTCAGCAGTTCCAATACATTTCTGTGAACATAATCATGTTGTTTGGTCGTGAGTCATGTGAGCTCCAAAAATATGGATTAATTATGAAAGCTTGGATGTCAGTGCATATCACTCATCAAAAGCATGCTTTAATTCGGTGAACTATTTGGTTTTTCAACATGTACAGGTTTCTTCTTGATTTGCCTTTGTGTTCTTCAGGCAAAGCTCAAATCGCAGGGAATGTGTGTTTTGGGATGTTTATTAAGAGATTTCATTCGCAAGCGTGAGTTCCTGGTCTGAATTCCTTTACACTCCAACAGAGCCAGGTGGGGATGTAGCTCAGTGGTAGAGCGCATGCTTTGCATGTATGAGGTCCTGGGTTCAATCCCCAGCGTCTCCAAGCTGCTTCTTTATAATGCCTAAAATGTCTATAAGTTTTAGGTGCGCGCATATTCTTGTTGTATGGTCGTCAGTCATGTGAGCTCCAAAAAATATGGATTGATTATGAAAGCTTGAATGTCAGTGCATATTACGCAACAGAAGCGTGCTCTATTTTAATGTGAGTTAATATGTTGAATGACACCCTCAAGCCCTCTTGAGTGGCATGATGGCCAAGTGGCAAGGCGTCGGTCTCGTAAACCGAAGATCATGGGTTCAATCCCCATTCATGCCTGTTTGGTAAATCATTCTTCTTTGTTCACTTTCATCTTGTGCAGTTCAATAAAATTTCTGTTCAACTTGAAGCAGCTTCTTGATTTGCCTTTGTGTTCTTTAGGCAAAGCTCAAATCGCAGGGAATGTGTGTTTTGGGATGTTCGTTAATAGATTTAATTTGCAAGCGTGAGGTCCTGGTCTGAATCCCTTACATCTCAACAGCTCCAACTGGGGATGTAGTTCAGTGGTAGAGTGCATGCTTTGCATATATGAGGTCCTGGGGTCAATCACCAGCGTCTCCAAACTGCTTCTTTATAATGCATAAAATGTCTATAAGTTTTAGGTGCGCGCATATTCTTGTTGTATATTCGTCAGTCATGTGAGCTCCAAAAATATGGATTGATTATGAAAGCTTGAATGTCAGTGCATATTACTCAACAAAAGCACGCTATTTTAATGTGAGTTGATATGTTGAATGACAGTCTCAAGCTCTCTTAAATGGCATGATGGCCAAGTGGCAAGGCGTCGTTCTTGTAAACCGAAGATCATGGGTCAATCCCCATTCATGCCTGTTCGGTGAGTCATTCTTCTTTGCTCACTTTCATCTTGTGCAGGGGATTTGTGTTTTGGGACGTTTATTATTGGTTGAAATCTGCAAGTGTGAGGTCCTGGTCTGAATCCCTTACACTTCAACAGATACAGCTGGGGATGTAGCTCAGTGGTAGTGCGCATGCTTTGCGTGTATGAGGTCCTGGGTTCAAGCCCCAGCATCTCCAGGTTGTTTCTTTAAAGACATAATTTAGGCAACCTCCTAAATGTTTCTGCTTCCAGTTGTAACCTATCTCACTACAGCCCATATTACCTGAGATACATATCAATGTAGCACCCTGCTAAATTTATATATTGTTTATTTTGTGTTCCGTTAACAGATATACTGTATATTCTGAAATATGGGCCAGATTTAATTGCCCTTTGTTTATAAAACCTTTTGATAGTAACATTTAATATTAATTCATATTTGTTAAAGTTGTGAGATGTTTGAAATATCTGCTGTTTTGAGTAAACCTTTGAACCCTCTGTCATTTTATTTGTATTGGATGGTCAGGTGTCAGTTTTGTTTGTTATCCAATGAGTGCCATCCAGAGAGCAGTATGGTAACCGATCGGAATATTGAGGGGGCGGGAAAGAGAAAACATACACCGAGAGATGGCTGTGAGAGAGTTGTACGTTTTGTAGGATTGATTACATTACTGGTTATCAAAGTTAAGAGCGAGTGATTATTTTTTTTCTGGGTTTTCTTTTGTCAGTGTGTAACTTTGGTAAAAAGGGAGAGGGAGCGTTTTTTTGGAGCTGGTTAAATCGGCCACGGAAATCTTACTGAAGTGTAGCCAACGCCATAGCCATGTGCGAAATGCTAATACATAGCTAGAAACCCACTTTGCCGCCGAGTTTCTGAGTGAGTATAGTGTGCATCAGATGCTGCTGTAGCTGACAGCTGAGACAAAAAGAGGAACAGTCTGGTTCACAAGAGACAAGCCTTTCACTCTGCCACCTGGCAGCGTTGCAACAGTCGTTGGTATTCCAAAGTTTCCTAGAGGTCTCTCTACTCTAGGAACATCTCTATTGTCCCCGTCTTCTTTCAACTTTGGTGACTCCCCTGTTCCCCTGTGTGGAAGGAACGACTGTGTCAAAGATGATGGAGAGAAAAGAGGTTTTCTCCTGCAGTGAGTTTGATGTGGGTTGTGCAAAGAGCACACAACACAGCATTCGTGTGACAGATGATAGACCTTTCCGAGAACGTTCTAGATGGTTACCACTGGGTGATTTGGAGGATGTGAGGAAGCATCTGAATGATCTTAAAAAGGTGGGAATCATTTCAGACTCCAGAAGCCCTTATGCTTCACCAATAGTTGTGGTTCGCAAGAAAAACGGCACTATAAGCATGTGTGTGGACTATAGAACGTTAAACAGGAGAACGATTACGGACCAGTATACAGTCCCTCGTGTGGAAGATGCTTTGTCTTTCCTGGGTGGTAGCCAGTGGTTCAGTGTGCTTGACCTCAAAAGTGGCTATTATCAGATCCCTTTAGCTGCTGCTGATAAAGAAAAGACAGCCTTCACTTGCCCAGCCGGGTTTTATCAGTTTGAGCGCATGCCGCAGGAGATTTGTGGGGCCCCAGCCACATTTCAACGAATTATGGAAAGAACTGTGGGTGATATGAACCTACTGGAAGTGCTGGTGTATCTGGATGATGTAATCGTTTTTGGGAGAACGTTAGAGGAACATGAGCAGCGCCTTCTTAAAGTCCTCGACCGATTGAAGGAAGAAGGATTAAAGATATCATTGGATAAATGTCAGTTCTGCTGCCCCTCTGTTACCTACCTTGGCAATATTGTGTCTAGAAATGGTACTGCTACAGACCCTGCAAAGATTGAAGCTGTGAAATCATGGCCACGCCCTGAAAACATCACTGCTCTGATCCTTCCTTGGCTTCTGTGGCTATTACAGACGTTTTGTAAAGGATTTCTCTCGAGTCTGTTATCCACTCAACCAGTTGCTTAAGGGCTGCATTGTGGCTGGAAAGACAGGAAAAGGGGCAAAGAAAACTAAAGACATCAAAGCACAAGCAGGCACAGTAACAAAAGATTGGTACCATCCTTCTGAGACTTTTGGGACTAGGTGGGATAAAGACTGTGGGAAAGCTTTTGAGGCTTTAAAGAGAAGTCTTACAGAGGCGCCTGTGCTGGCAATCGCCAACCCAAAACTGTCATATGTGCTGCATGTTGATGCGAGCAGAGAAGGATTGGGAGGTGTCCTCTATCAGGATCAGGGAGAAGGTTTGCGCCCAGTTGCTTTTGTCAGCAAAAGCCTCGCTCCAGCAGAAAATAATTATCCCACGCATAAGCTTGAGTTTCTGGCTTTGAAATGGGCTGTTGTCAACAAGTTGCATGATTACCTCTATGGAGTCAAGTTTGAGGTCCACACGGATAATAATCCTTTAACGTATGTCTTAACTACTGCTAAATTGGACGCAACAGGGCATCGATGGTTGGCGGAATTGTCAACATATGATTTTAGTCTGAAGTATCGGCCTGGAAAACAAAATGTCGATGCGGATGCATTGTCACGGCGTCCTCATGCAGACCACAATACTTCTTATGAAGGGAAGGAAACACTGCTTGCCACCGCAGTCCAAGCTGCCTGCCACATGTCCAAAGTCAGAGTACCTCACTATCATGGAGAAGTCAGTTTTGTACAGGATAAGCCATCCACCAAACAAATCAGCTCGTTTGCAGCTGTTGCTCCCACAAGAGTTCAGAACAACTGTACTCCAGTCATTGCATGACCAATCAGGCCATTTGGGGTTTAAAAAGACATACGGCTTGGTACGAGAGAGGTTTTACTGGCCCCGCATGAAAGTAACTTAACAGTGATGGAGCGATGGATCTCGTCTGTATGGATTTTCTGACGATTGAGCCTGACTCCAGAAATATCTGCAATGTGCTCGTAGTTACAGATCATTACAAGAGATATGCTCAAGCTTTTGCAACGAAAGATCAAAAGGCATCAACCGTCGCTAAGGTTCTGTGGGAACAGTATTTTGTCCACTATGGGGTGCAAAGAAGAGTGCACTCAGACCAAGGCGGGGATTTCGAGAGTTGCCTTATCCATGAGCTGTTGAGCATGCTTGGCATAAGGAAATCCAGAACCACTCCCTACCATCCTCAAGGTGATCCACAGCCTGAGCGTTTTAATAGGACTCTTCTTGACATGCTTGGAACCTTGGAAACACAAGATAAAAGTAAATGGAGTAAACATTTTAGCCATCTTGTACATGCGTACAATTGCACAGTGAATGAGTCCACTGGCTATTCTCCATATTTTCTAATGTTTGGACGGGAGGCCAGGCTGCCAGTAGACGTGACATTCGGGGTCTCAAGTGATGGCACCTCCACAAAATCCTACTTGAGGTATGTCAAAAACATAAAACGTGAGCTCCAAGCTGCCTATCAGTTGGCTGGGAGTATGGCAGAGAAGAAAAATGAAGGGAACAAGCAACGCTATGATCAAAGAGTTCGTTTCTGCTCATTAGATACTGGGGACAGGGTTTTGATCCGAAACCTTGGTTTACACGGGAAGCACAAGCTTGCTGATCGGTGGAAAGATACTCCTTACATTGTGGCGAGTCAACTGCCTGGTTTGCCTGTGTTTAAACTTAAGCCAGAGAGTGGACATGGATCTGAAAAGACACTGCACCGAGAGCTGCCAAGATCAGAACCTCAAAACATTGATCATGGTGAGCCTTTCAATCTGGATTTGGATCTGGCTGTGTTGACAAGTAACCCAGAAACGGATAAGACAGCTGAAGAACCTGCCGCAGTGGAGGAGGATGACCATTTGGTAGAAAAAGTGACTGCAGAAGTTGTGGAAAGAGACACTGAAATACAGACGTCAGCTGAAATAGCTGAGAGACTAGACAGTGTAGCAAAAAGCTCTGATAAGACAACTCGATCTCAGAGACTAAAAAAAGCTCCAACTAGGCTAACTTATGATTTGCTAGGGAACCCAACGACAGTGGCAGTTGGTACACATAGTGCTACCGTAGTTGAGAGTAGTGACACGAAAGAGGCCCCATCTCCTATTAAGAGATATAAAAGTTTTCTTTACAAGTGGATAGGTTAAAGGGAATGTTAATAATCTGCTTAACACCATCTTTTAAGGAAATGTGGGGGAGACGGAGCTTCATGACGGGTTTCTTCATTGCGTATTTCACCATGGGATGGAACGGTTTGGATAGCTGGTCATTATAATCTTTCTGTTACCAAGGAACCATGAGTACAGACAATATTCTTTGGGAAGATTGCAACCGAGCTCCAACAAGCGCGCCAACGTTGTGGTACCACAAAACTGATGAAACTTATAGGTAGGAAAAAAACCCCGGGGTATTGGTTATTTATTTTATGTGAATTACAAAGACATGTTGAAAAGGTACTCATCTAGTTCTAAAAAAATAATGCAAATACATTTTGATGTTTAACATTCAATATTTGTGGTCTGATATTTAAGTGTGTGTGATTTGGTGTGATCTCTGATTTGATTTGTTTCTCAAATAAGGGTTATGGTGTTTAAGTACATGTGCATGGGAGTTTTATGCTCACAAGAAAAAAACAAATGAACGCAGTATAGCTATAGTCAAGCTAACCAGGCCTCTCCGCACTCTAGCCAGAGTTGCATGTCCGGAGTTTAGTTTAGTTTTGTGTATGCATCCTGATTTAAAATTTTAGTAACCTCTCATCAATTCATTTCCCCATGCTCATGATAAATCCCGAGAAAGAGGGTTACATCAAGTTGAGATAAAACAACCAAGTGAGACCTTCCAACATGCTGCTTTGATGGAAAACTTTTGTGAACAACAGTTTTAGCATGGCTTCAGCACCCAGCACTCCTAATGTGTATGCAGATCATTAACACCTCTATTGCGTTCGTCCAATACCCATTTAAGATTTCTAAATTAACAGCTTAAGCTTCTACAGTGGAAGCACGTTTGGTACCACTCGGACTTTGTTCATCTCATTCCCATTGAAGGTTCATTTGAGACCCACTGTGAAGTACCGCTAGAATCGTAAAATCAAAGTAAAAAAAGACAGCATAAGCAATGTGCCATAGTGTATTTACCAAGTCTCAGTAGATGCACCTTCTTACACCATACACCTTCTATGTTTGGTGAACTATTTGGTTGTTTTACATGAACTGGTTCCCTCTTTATTTGTGATGGCCAAGAAGAACAAAATTAGATTCAGTAGCATGAAGTAAAAATGTACTAAAAATAAATAAATTCTGGTATGATGCATATTGGAATTTTGAGTTTTCCCAATTTACACTGGTACACACCTTTTTGGTTTTTATGACCTGATTGTTTGCATACCATGTGCCGGGTCCCTGTTGAGGCGAGATGTCCAAGTATGACGGCGTTGTCCTCAGCAGTTCCAATACATTTCTGTGAACATAATCAGGATGTTTGGTCGTGAGTCATGTGAGCTCCAAAAATATGGATTGATTATAAAAGCTTGGATGTCAGTGCATATCACTCATCAAAAGCATGCTTTAGTTCGGTGAACTATGTGGTTTTTCAGCATGTACAGTTTTCCTGTTTGTTCCTGATGGAGAAAAATCGTTTTTCTCCGCAAATTTTCAGCGTGCATGCTTTAAAAAACTGTTTTTTTTTTTTTTTAAATGAGTTGCTTGGTTTGATGCCAATCTCCAGCCGTCAGTTATAGGGGCTTACCTGGGTATGTAGCTCAGTGGTAGAGCGCATGCTTTGCATTTACGAGGTCCTGTGTTCAATCCCCAGCGTCTCCAAGCTGCTTCTTTATAATGCATAAAATGTCTATAAGTTTTAGGTGCGCGCATATTCTTGTTGTATGGTTGTGAGTCATGTGAGCTCCAAAAATATGGATTGATTTTGAATGTCAGTGCATATTACGCAACGCTTTAGTTTATGGTGAGTTGGTATGTTGAATGACACACTCAAGCTCTCTTAAATGGCATGATGGCCAAGTGGCAAGGCGTCAGTCTCGTAAACCGAATATCGTTGGTTCAATCCCCATTCATGCCTGTTTGGTGAGTAATTCTTTGCTCACTTTCATCCTGTGCAGTTCAATTACATTTCTGTTCAACTTGAAGCAGCTTCTTGATTTGCCTTTGTGTTTTTCAGGCAAAGCTCAATTTGCGGGAATGTGTCTTTTTGGGATGTTTAATAATAGATTTAATTTGCAAGCGTATGGTCCTGGTCTGAATCCCTTACACTTCAACAGGTCAAGCTGGGGATGTAGCTCAGCGGTAGAGCGCATGCTTTGCATGTATGAGGTCCTGGGTTATCCCCAGCATCTCCAAGCTACTTCTTTATGATGCATAAAATGTCTATAAGTTTTAGGTGCGTGCATATTCTTGTTGTATGGTCGTCAGTCATGTGAGCTCCAAAAATATGGATTGATTCTGAATGTCAGTGCATATTACGCAACGCTTTAGTTTATGGTGAGTTGGTATGTTGAATGACACACTCAAGCGCTCTTAAATGGCATGATGGCCAAGTGGCAAGGCGTCGGTCTTGTAAACCGAAGATCGTGGGTTCAATTCCCATTCGTGCCTGTTTGTTGTATCTTTGCTCACTTTCATCTTTTCCAGTTCAATTAAATTTCTGTTCAACTTGAAGCAGCTTCTTGATTTGCCTTTGTGTTTTTCAGGCAAAGCTCAATTTGCGGGAATGTGTCTTTTTGGGATGTTTAATAATAGATTTAATTTGCAAGCGTGAGGTCCTGGGCTGAATGCCTTACACTTCAACAGGTCAAGCTGGGGATGTAGCTCAGCGGTAGAGCGCATGCTTTGCATGTATGAGGTCCTGGGTTATCCCCAGCATCTCCAAGCTACTTCTTTATGATGCATAAAATGTCTATAAGTTTTAGGTGCGTGCATATTCTTGTTGTATGGTCGTCAGTCATGTGAGCTCCAAAAATATGGATTGATTATGAAACTTGAATGTCAGTGCATGTTGCGCAACAAAAGCATGCTCTATTTTAAAGTGAGTTGATATGTTGAATGACACTCACACGCTCTCTTAAATTTTGGAAATTTTGAGTTTTCCCAATTTACACTGGTGCACACCTTTTTGCTTTTGATGACCTGATTGTTTGCATACCATGTGCCGGGTCCCTGTTGAGGGGAGATGTCCAAGTATGACGGCGTTGTCCTCAGCAGTTCCAATACATTTCTGTGAACATAATCATGTTGTTTGGTCGTGAGTCATGTGAGCTCCAAAAATATGGATTGATTATGAAACTTGAATGTCAGTGCATATTGCGCAACAAAAGCATGCTCTATTTTAAAGTGAGTCGATATGTTAAATGACACTCTCAAGCTCTCTTAAATGGCATGATGGCCAAGTGGCAAGGCGTCGGTCTCGTAAACCGAATATCGTGGGTTCAATCCCCATTCATGCCTGTTTGGTGAGTCATTCTTCTTTGCTCACTTTCATCCTGTGCAGTTCAATTACATTTCTGTTCAACTTGAAGCAGCTTCTTGATTTGCCTTTGTGTTCTTCAGGCAAAGCTCAAATCGCAGGGGATTTGTGTTTTGGGATGTTTAATTATGGTTTGTAATCTGCAAGCGTGAGGTCCTGGGCTGAATGCCTTACACTTCAACACATACAGCTGGGGATGTAGCTCAGTGGTAGAGCGCATGCTTCGCATGTATGAGGTCCTGGGTTCAAGCCCCAGCATCTCCAGGTTGTTTCTTTAAAGACATAATTTAGGCAACCTCCTAAATGTTTCTGCTTCCAGTTGTAACCTATCTCACTACAGCCCATATTACCTGAGATACATATCAAGTTGAGATAAAACAACCAAGTGAGACCTTCCAACATGCTGCTTTGATGGAAAACCTTTGTGAACAACAGTTTTAGCATGGCTGCAGCACCCAGAACTCCTAATGTGTATGCAGATCATTAACACCTCTATTGCCTTCGTCCAATACCCATTTAAGATTTCTAAATTAACAGCTTACGCTTCTACTGTGGAAGCACATTTGGTACCACTCGGACTTTGTTCATCTCATTCCCATTGAAGGTTCATTTGAGACCCACTGTGAAGTACCGCTAGAATCGTAAAATCAAAGTAAAAAAAGACAGCATAAGCAATGTGCCATTGTGTATTTACCAAGTCTCAGTAGATGCACCTTCTTACACCATACACCTTCTATGTTTGGTGAAATATTTGGTTGTTTTACATGAACTGGTTCCCTCTTTATTTGTGATGGCCAAGAAGAACAAAATTAGATTTAGTAGCATGAAGTAAAAATGTACTAAAAATAAAGAAATTCTGGTATGTTGCATATTGGAATTTTGAGTTTTCCCAATTTACACTGGTGCACACCTTTTTGCTTTTCTTCTTCTTCTTCTTTCGGCTGCTCCCATTAGGGGTCGCCACAGCGGATCATCCGTCTCCATACCACCCTGTCCTCTACATCTGCCTCTTTCACACCAACTACCTGCATGTCTTCCCTCACCATATCCTTAAACCTCCTCCTTGGCCTTCCTCTTTTCCTCCTAACTGGTGGCTCCATCCTCAGCATTCTTCTACCAATATAATTCATGTCCCTCCTTTGCACATGTCCAAACCATCTCAATCTCGCCTCCCTCACCTTGTCACCAAAACATCCTACATGCGCTGTCCCTCTAATAAACTCATTTCTAATCTTGTCCATCCTCGTCACTCCCAACGAAAACCTCATCATCTTTAGCTCTGCTACCTCCAGCTCCATCTCCTGTCTTTTACTCAATGCCACTGTCTCTAATCCATACAACATCGCAGGTCTCACCACAGCCCTATAAACTTTCCCTTTCATTCTTGCTGATACTCTTCTATCACAAATCACTCCTGCCACTTTTCTCCACCCACTCCACCCTGCCTGCACTCTTTTCTTTACTTCTCTAACACACTCTCCATTACTTTGCACTGTTGACCCCAGGTACCTGAACTCCCCCACCTTTTCCACCTCTTCTCCTGCAACTGCATCACTTTCCTCTCATTCACACACATGTACTCTGTCTTACTCCTACTGACTCTCATTCCCCTTCTCTCCAACGCATATCTCCACCTCTCCAGGCTCTTCTCACCCTGCTCCCTACTCTCACCACAAATCACAATATCATCCGCAAACATCATAGTCCAGGGAGACTCCTGTCTGACCTCGTCCGTCAACCTGTCCATCACCACTGCAAACAGGAAAGGGCTCAGGGCCTTGATGCAGTCCAACCTTCACCCTGAACCAGTCTGTCGTACCTACTGCACACTTCACTGCCGTCACACTGTCCTCATACATGTCCTGCACCACCCTCACATACTTCTCTGACACACCTGACTTCCTCATACAATACCACAACTCCTCTCTTGGCACTCTGTCGTACGCTTTCTCTAAATCCACAAATACACAATGCAATTCCTTCTGTCCTTCTCTATACTTCTCCATCAACATCCTCAAAGCAAATAAGGCATCTGTGGTGCTCTTCCTCGGCATGAAACCATACTGTTGCTCACAGATGGTCACCTCTTCTCTCAGCCTGTCTTCCACTACTCTTTCCCATAACTTCATGGTGTGACTTCTTCTTCTTCTTTCGGCTGCTCCCATTAGGGGTCGCCACAGCGGATCATCCGTCTCCATACCACCCTGTCCTCTACATCTGCCTCTTTTACACCAACTACCTGCATGTCTTCCCTCACCACATCCATGAACCTCCTTCTTGGCCTTCCTCTTTTCCTCCTACCTGGTGGCTCCATCCTCAGCATTCTTCTACCAATATAATTCATGTCCCTCCTCTGCACATGTCCAAACCATCTCAATCTCGCCTCCCTCACCTTGTCACCAAAACATCCTACATGCGCTGTCCCTCTAATAAACTCATTTCTAATCTTATCCATCCTCGTCACTCCCAACGAAAACCTCAACATATTCAGCTCTGCTACCTCCAGCTCCACCTCCTGTCTTTTACTCAATGCCACTGTCTCTAATCCATACAACATCGCAGGTCTCACCACAGTCCTATAAACTTTCCTTTCATTTTGCAGATACCCTACTATCACAAATCACTCCTGTCACTCTTCTCCACCCACTCCACTGCCCTCCCTCTCATTCACACACATGTATTCTGTCTTACTCCTACTGAGTTTCATTCCCTTCTCTCCAGCGCATATCTCCACCTCTCCAGGCTCTTCTCAACCTGCTCCCTACTCTCACCACAAATCACAATATCATCCGCAAACATCATAGTCCAGGGAGACTCCTGTCTGACCTCGTCCGTCAACCTGTCCATCACCACTGCAAACAGGAAAGGGCTCAGGGCCGATCCTTGATGCAGTCCAACCTTCACCCTAAACCAGTCTGTCGTACCTACTGCACACTTCACTGTTGTCACACTGTTCTCATACATGTCCTGCACCACCCTCACATACTTCTCTGACACACCTGACTTCCTCATACAATACCACAACTCCTCTCTTGGCACCCTGTCGTAGGCCTTCTCTAAATCCACAAATACACAATGCAATTCCTTCTGTCCTTCTCTATACTTCTCCATCAACATTCTCAAAGCAAATAAGGCATCTGTGGCGCTCCTCCTTGGCATGAAACCATACTGTTGCTCACAGATGGTCACCTCTTCTCTCAGCCTGGCTTCCACTACTCTTTCCCATAACTTCATGGTGTGACTTCTTCTTCTTCTTCTTCTTCTTCTTCTTCTTCTTCGGCTGCTCCCATTAGGGGTCGCCACAGCGGATCATCCGTCTCCATACCACCCTGTCCTCTACATCTGCCTCTTTTACACCAACTACCTGCATGTCTTCCCTCACCACATCCATGAACCTCCTTCTTGGCCTTCCTCTTTTCCTCCTACCTGGTGGCTCCATCCTCAGCATTCTTCTACCAATATAATTCATGTCCCTCCTCTGCACATGTCCAAACCATCTCAATCTCGCCTCCCTCACCTTGTCACCAAAACATCCTACATGCGCTGTCCTCTAATAAACTCATTTCTAATCTTATCCATCCTCGTCACTCCCAACGAAAACCTCAACATATTCAGCTCTGCTACCTCCAGCTCCACCTCCTGTCTTTTACTCAATGCCACTGTCTCTAATCCATACAACATCGCAGGTCTCACCACAGTCCTATAAACTTTCCTTTCATTTTGCAGATACCCTACTATCACAAATCACTCCTGTCACTCTTCTCCACCCACTCCACTGCCCTCCCTCTCATTCACACACATGTATTCTGTCTTACTCCTACTGAGTTTCATTCCCTTCTCTCCAGCGCATATCTCCACCTCTCCAGGCTCTTCTCAACCTGCTCCCTACTCTCACAACAAATCACAATATCATCCGCAAACATCATAGTCCAGGGAGGCTCCTGTCTGACCTCGTCCGTCAACCTGTCCATCACCACTGCAAACAGGAAAGGGCTCAGGGCCGATCCTTGATGCAGTCCAACCTTCACCCTAAACCAGTCTGTCGTACCTACTGCACACTTCACTGTTGTCACACTGTTCTCATACATGTCCTGCACCACCCTCACATACTTCTCTGACACACCTGACTTCCTCATACAATACCACAACTCCTCTCTTGGCACCCTGTCGTAGGCCTTCTCTAAATCCACAAATACACAATGCAATTCCTTCTGTCCTTCTCTATACTTCTCCATCAACATTCTCAAAGCAAATAAGGCATCTGTGGCGCTCCTCCTTGGCATGAAACCATACTGTTGCTCACAGATGGTCACCTCTTCTCTCAGCCTGGCTTCCACTACTCTTTCCCATAACTTCATGGTGTGACTTCTTCTTCTTCGGCTGCTCCCATTAGTCGCCACAGCGGATCATCCGTCTCCATACCACCCTGTCCTCTACATCTGCCTCTTTTACACCAACTACCTGCATGTCTTCCCTCACCACATCCATGAACCTCCTTCTTGGCCTTCCTCTTTTCCTCCTACCTGGTGGCTCCATCCTCAGCATTCTTCTACCAATATAATTCATGTCCCTCCTCTGCACATGTCCAAACCATCTCAATCTCGCCTCCTCACCTTGTCACCAAAACATCCTACATGCTGTCCTCTAATAAACTCATTTCTAATCTTATCCATCCTCGTCACTCCAACGAAAACCTCAACATATTCAGCTCTGCTACCTCCAGCTCCACCTCCTGTCTTTTACTCAATGCCACTGTCTCTAATCCATACAACATCGCAGGTCTCACCACAGTCCTATAAACTTTCCTTTCATTTTGCAGATACCCTACTATCACAAATCACTCCTGTCACTCTTCTCCACCCACTCCACTGCCCTCCCTCTCATTCACACACATGTATTCTGTCTTACTCCTACTGAGTTTCATTCCCTTCTCTCCAGCGCATATCTCCACCTCTCCAGGCTCTTCTCAACCTGCTCCCTACTCCCACAACAAATCACAATATCATCCGCAAACATCATAGTCCAGGGAGGCTCCTGTCTGACCTCGTCCGTCAACCTGTCCATCACCACTGCAAACAGGAAAGGGCTCAGGGCCTTGATGCAGTCCAACCTTCACCCTAAACCAGTCTGTCGTACCTACTGCACACTTCACTGTTGTCACACTGTTCTCATACATGTCCTGCACCACCCTCACATACTTCTCTGACACACCTGACTTCCTCATACAATACCACAACTCCTCTCTTGGCACCCTGTCGTAGGCCTTCTCTAAATCCACAAATACACAATGCAATTCCTTCTGTCCTTCTCTATACTTCTCCATCAACATTCTCAAAGCAAATAAGGCATCTGTGGCGCTCCTCCTTGGCATGAAACCATACTGTTGCTCACAGATGGTCACCTCTTCTCTCAGCCTGGCTTCCACTACTCTTTCCCATAACTTCATGGTGTGACTGATCAACTTAATTCCCCTGTAGTTACTTCAGGTCTGCACATCTCCTTGTACTCCTGCCTACTTTTCTCATCACTCTGTCTATCCCACTTCTGTTTTGCCAACCTCTTTCTCCTTATGCTCTCCTGCACTTCCTCATTCCACCACCACGTCTCCTTGTCTTCCTTTCTATTTCCAGATGTCTCACCAAGTACTTTTCTAGCTGCCTCCCTCATCACTCCTGCAGTAGTTGCCCAATCATCCAACACCTCCTTAACACCACTGAGCCTCTCACTGACCTCTTCCCTGAACCTCACACTACACTCTTCCTCCTTCAGTTTCCACCATCTTATTCTTCTTTCAGTCCTCACTCTCCTCCTCTTCTTCTTCGCCTCCACAACCATCCTACAGACCACCATCCGATGCTGTCTAGCTACACTGTCCCCTGCCAACACCTTACAGTCTCCAATCTCCTTCAGGTTACATCTCCTGCATAGCACATAGTCCACCTGTGTGCACCTTCCTCCACTCTTATACGTCACCCTATGATCCTCCTTCTTCTTAAAATAAGTGTTCACCACTGCCATTTCCATTCTTTTAGCAAAATCTACCACCATTTGCCCTTCCACATTCCTCTCCTTAAAACCATACCTACCCATCACTTCCTCGTCACCTCTGTTCCCTTCACCTACATGCCCATTAAAGTCCGCCCCAATCTTTCCTAGGTACACCATCTACCACTTCATCTAATTCACTCCAGAATCTTTCCTTCTCCTCCATCTCACAGCCAACTTGTGGAGCATAGGCACTGATGACATTTATCATCATCCCTTCAACTTCCACCTTCACGATCATCACCCTATCAGAAACTCTCTTCACCTCCACTACACTCTTACTGTACTCTTCCTTCAGAATCACCCCTACACCATTTCTCTTTCCATCCACACCATGATAAAACAGTTTAAATCCACCTCCAATGTTCCTGGCCTTACTCCCTTTCCACTTGGTCTCCTGAACACACAGCATATCTACCTTTCTCCTCTCCATCATATCAGCTACCTCTCTCCCTTTCCCCGTCATAGTACCGACATTTAAAGTACCAACCCTAACCTCCATTCTCCTACACTGCTCCTTTCCTGCCATCTCTGTAGACGTCTTCCTCCTCTCCTTCTCCTCCTTCGCCAACAGTAGCCCAATTTCCACGGTACCCTGTCGGCTAACAATACCTGTGGCGGTCGTTGACCCGTTAACCCGGGCCTCGACCGATCCGGTATGAAATTCTTATTTGTGACCCGTATATTTGATTTGGCACATGTTTTTACGCTGGATGCCCTTCCTAACACAACCCTCCCCATTTACCCGGCTTGGGACCGCACTAAGATTGCACTGGCTTGTGCATCCATAATGGCTCGGTTGCACACCTTTTGCTTTTGATGACCTGATTGTTTGCATACCATGTACAGGTTTCCTGTTTGTTCATGATGGCCAAGTGGCAAGGCGTCGGTCTTGTAAACCGAAGATTGTGGGTTCAATTCCCATTCATGCCTGCTTGTTGTATCTTTGCTCACTTTCATCTTTTCCAGTTCAATTAAATTTCTGTTCAACTTGAAGCAGCTTCTTGATTTCCCTTTGTGTTCTTCAGGCAAAGCTCAATTTGCAGGCATTGTGTCTTTTGGGATGTTTAATAATAGATTTAATTTGCAAGCGTATGGTCCTGGTCTTAATCCCTTACACTTCAACAGGTCCAGCTGGGGATGTAGCTCAGCGGTAGAGCGCATGCTTTGCATGTATGAGGTCCTGGGTTCAATCCCCAGCATCTCCAGGTTGTTTCTTTAAAGACATAATTTAGGCAACCTCCTAAATGTTTCTGCTTCCAGTTGTAACCTATCTCACTACAGCCCATATTACCTGAGATACATATCAAGTTGAGATAAAACAACCAAGTAAGACCTTCCAACATGCTGCTTTGATGGAAAACCTTTGTGAACAACAGTTTTAGCATGGCTTCAGCACCCAGCACTCCTAATGTGTATGCAGATCATTAACACCTCTATTGCCTTCGTCCAATACCCATTTAAGATTTCTAAATTAACAGCTTACGCTTCTACTGTGGAAGCACGTTTGGTACCACTCGGACTTTGTTCATCTCATTTCCATTGAAGGTTCATTTGAGACCCACTGTGAAGTACCGCTAGAATCGTAAAATCAAAGTAAAAAAAGACAGCATAAGCAATGTGCCATAGTGTATTTACCAAGTCTCAGTAGATGCACCTTCTTACACCATACACCTTCTATGTTTGGTGAACTATTTGGTTGTTTTACATGAACTGGTTCCCTCTTTATTTGTGATGGCCAAGAAGAACAAAATTAGATTCAGTAGCATGAAGTAAAAATGTACTAAAAATAAAGAAATTCTGGTATGTTGCATATTGGAATTTTGAGTTTTCCCAATTTACACTGGTACACACCTTTTGGTTTTATGACCTGATTGTTTGCATACCATGTGCCGGGTCCCTGTTGAGGCGAGATGTCCAAGTATGACAGCGTTGTCCTCAGCAGTTCCAATACATTTCTGTGAACATAATCATGTTGTTTGGTCGTGAGTCATGTGAGCTCCAAAAATATGGATTGATTTTGAATGTCAGTGCATATCACTCATCAAAAGCATGCTTTAGTTCGGTGAACTATTTGGTTGTTTTACATGAACTGGTTCCCTCTTTATTTGTGATGGCCAAGAAGAACAAAATTAGATTCAGTAGCATGAAGTAAAATGTACTAAAAATAAAGAAATTCTGGTATGTTGCATATTGGAATTTTGAGTTTTCCCAATTTACACTGGTGCACACCTTTTTGCTTTTGATGACCTGATTGTTTGCATACCATGTGCCGGGTCCCTGTTGAGGCGAGATGTCCAAGTATGACAGCGTTGTCCTCAGCAGTTCCAATACATTTCTGTGAACATAATCATGTTTTTGGTCGTGAGTCATGTGAGCTCCAAAAATATGGATTGATTATGAAAGCTTGGATGTCAGTGCATATCACTCATCAAAAGCATGCTTTAGTTCGGTGAACTATTTGGTTTTCAACATGTACAGGTTTCCTGTTTGATCATGATGGCACCAGCACTCCTGTTCATGATCAGCACCCAGCACTCCTAATGTGTATGCAGATCATTAACACCTCTATTGCCTTCGTCCAATACCCATTTAAGATTTCTAAATTAACAGCTTACGCTTCTACAGTGGAAGCACGTTTGGTACCACTCGGACTTTGTTCATCTCATTCCCATTGAAGGTTCATTTGAGACCCACTGTGAAGTACCGCTAGAATCGTAAAATCAAAGTAAAAAAAGACAGCATAAGCAATGTGCCATTGTGTATTTACCAAGTCTCAGTAGATGCACCTTCTTACACCATACACCTTCTATGTTTGGTGAAATATTTGGTTGTTTTACATGAACTGGTTCCCTCTTTATTTGTGATGGCCAAGAAGAACAAAATTAGATTTAGTAGCATGAAGTAAAAATGTACTAAAAATAAAGAAATTCTGGTATGTTGCATATTGGAATTTTGAGTTTTCCCAATTTACACTGGTGCACACCTTTTTGCTTTTGACGACCTGATTGTTTGCATACCATGTGCCGGGTCCCTGTTGTCCTCAGCAGTTCCAATACATTTCTGTGAACATAATCATGTTGTTTGGTCGTGAGTCATGTGAGCTCCAAAAATATGGATTGATTTTGAATGTCAGTGCATATTGCGCAACAAAAGCATGCTCTATTTTAAAGTGAGTTGATATGTTGAATGACACTCTCAAGCTCTCTTAAATGGCATGATGGCCAAGTGGCAAGGCGTAGGTATTGTAAACTGAAGATCGTGGGTTCAATCCCCAGCATCTCCAGCTTGTTTCTTTAAAGACATAATTTAGGCAACCTCCTAAATGTTTCTGCTTCCAGTTGTAACCTATCTCACTACAGCCCATATTACCTGAGATACATATCAAGTTGAGATAAAACAACCAAGTGAGACCTACCAACATGCTCCTTTGATGGAAAACTTTTGTGAACAACAGTTTTAGCATGGCTTCAGCACCCAGCACTCCTAATGTGTATGCAGATCATTAACACCTCTATTGCCTTCGTCCAATACCCATTTAAGATTTCTAAATTAACAGCTTACGCTTCTACTGTGGAAGCACATTTGGTACCACTCGGACTTTGTTCATCTCATTCCCATTGAAGGTTCATTTGAGACCCACTGTGAAGTACCGCTAGAATCGTAAAATCAAAGTAAAAAAAGACAGCATAAGCAATGTGCCATTGTGTATTTACCAAGTCTCAGTAGATGCACCTTCTTACACCATACACCTTCTATGTTTGGTGAAATATTTGGTTGTTTTACATGAACTGGTTCCCTCTTTATTTGTGATGGCCAAGAAGAACAAAATTAGATTTAGTAGCATGAAGTAAAAATGTACTAAAAATAAAGAAATTCTGGTATGTTGCATATTGGAATTTTGAGTTTTCCCAATTTACACTGGTGCACACCTTTTTGCTTTTGACGACCTGATTGTTTGCATACCATGTGCCGGGTCCCTGTTGTCCTCAGCAGTTCCAATACATTTCTGTGAACATAATCATGTTGTTTGGTCGTGAGTCATGTGAGCTCCAAAAATATGGATTGATTATGAAAGCTTGGATTTCAGTGCATATCACTCATCAAAAGCATGCTTTAGTTTGGTGAACTATTTGGTTTTTCAACATGTACAGGTTTCCTGTTTGTTCATGATGGCCAAGGAGAAAAATCGTTTTTCTCAGCAAATTTTCCGGGTGCATGCTTTAAAAACCTGGGTTTTTTTTTTTTAAATGAATTGCTTGGTTTGATGCCAATCTCCAGCCGTCAGTGATAGGCGCTTACCTGGGGATGTAGCTCAGTGGTAGAGCGCATGCTTTGCATGTATGAGGTCCTGGTTTCAATCCCCAGCATCTCCAAGCTACTTCTTTATAATGCATAAAATGTCTATAAGTTTTAGATGCGCGCATATTCTTGTTGTATGGTTGTGAGTCATGTGAGCTCCAAAAATATGGATTGATTTTGAATGTCAGTGCATATTACGCAACACTTTAGTTTTTGGTGAGTTGGTATGTTGAATGACACACTCAAGCTCTCTTAAATGGCATGATGGCCAAGTGGCAAGGCGTAGGTATTGTAAACTGAAGATCGTGGGTTCAATTCCCATTCATGCCTGCTTGTTGTATCTTTGCTCACTTTCATCTTGTCCAGTTCAATAAAATTTCTGTTCAACTTGAAGCAGCTTCTTGATTTGCCTTTGTGTTTTTCAGGCAAAGCTCAAATTGGAGGGAATGTGTCTTTTGGGATGTTTAATAATAGATTTAATTTGCAAGCGTATGGTCCTGGTCTGAATCCCTTACACTTCAACAGGTCAAGCTGGTGATGTAGCTCAGCGGTAGAGCGCATGCTTTGCATGTATGAGGGCCTGGGTTCAATCCCCAGCGTCTCCAAGCGACTTCTTTATGATGCATAAAATGTCTATAAGTTTTAGGTGCGCGCATATTCTTGTTGTATGGTCATCAGTCATGTGACCTCCAAAAATATGGATTGATTATGAAACTTGAATGTCAGTGCATATTGCGCAACAAAAGCATGCTCTATTTTAAAGTGAGTTGATATGTTGAATGACACTCTCAAGCTCTCTTAAATGGCATGATGGCCAAGTGGCAAGGCGTCGGTATTGTAAACCGAAGATCGTGGGTTCAAGCCCCATTCATGCTTACTTGTTGTATCTTTGCTCACTTTCATCTTGTCCAGTTTAATAAAATTTCTGTTCAACTTGAAGCAGCTTCTTGATTTGCCTTTGTGTTCTTCAGGCAAAGCTCAAATCGCAGGGGATTTGTGTTTTGGGATGTTTAAATATGGTTTGTAATCTGCAAGCGTGAGGTCCTGGGCTGAATGCCTTACACTTCAACAGCCACAGCTGGGGATGTAGCTCAGTGGTAGAGCGCATGCTTCGCATGTATGAGGTTCTGGGTTCAAGCCCCAGCATCTCCAGCTTGTTTCTTTAAAGACATAATTTAAGCAACCTCCTAAATGTTTCTGCTTCCAGTTGTAACCTATCTCACTACAGCCCATATTACCTGAGATACATATCAAGTTGAGATAAAACAACCAAGTGAGACCTACCAACATGCTCCTTTGATGGAAAACCTTTGTGAACAACAGTATTAGCATGGCTGCAGCACCCAGCACTCCTAATTTGTATGCAGATCATTAACACCTCTATTGCCTTCGTCCAATACCCATTTAAGATTTCTAAATTAACAGCTTACGCTTCTACTGTGGAAGCACATTTGGTACCACTCGGACTTTGTTCATCTCATTCCCATTGAAGGTTCATTTGAGACCCACTGTGAAGTACCGCTAGAATCGTAAAATCAAAGTAAAAAAAGACAGCATAAGCAATGTGCCATTGTGTATTTACCAAGTCTCAGTAGATGCACCTTCTTACACCATACACCTTCTATGTTTGGTGAACTATTTGGTTGTTTTACATGAACTGGTTCCCTCTTTATTTGTGATGGCCAAGAAGAACAAAATTAGATTCAGTAGCATGAAGTAAAAATGTACTAAAAATAAAGAAATTCTGGTATGTTGCATATTGGAATTTTGAGTTTTCCCAATTTACACTGGTGCACACCTTTTTGCTTTTCTTCTTCTTCTTCTTTCGGCTGCTCCCATTAGGGGTCGCCACAGCGGATCATCCGTCTCCATACCACCCTGTCCTCTACATCTGCCTGTTTCAGACCAACTACCTGCATGTCTTCCCTCACCACATCCATGAATCTCCTCCTTGGCCTTCCTCTTTTCCTCCTACCTGGTGGCTCCATCCTCAGCATTCTTCTACCAATATAATTCATGTCCCTCCTCTGCACATGTCCAAACCATCTCAATCTCGCCTCCCTCACCTTGTCACCAAAACATCCTACATGCGCTGTCCCTCTCATAAACTCATTTCTAATCTTATCCATCCTCGTCACTCCCAACGAAAACCTCAACATATTCAGCTCTGCTACCTCCAGCTCCACCTCCTGTTTTTTACTCAATGCCACTGTCTCTAATCCATACAACATCGCAGGTCTCACCACAGTCCTATAAACTTTTCCTTTCATTTTTGCAGATACCCTATGTAAGACTTTTGCTTGATCCTGACCAAAAGGTCGGCCCCCCCCCGAGAACACAGCATGGATGCCCGAGAGGGGTGTGGGCCAGGATGTGGGCCCTAACACGTTTTCCTCCAGGACTCACGGCAGGGGACTAACGACCCTGCAACCCCCCTTTCGAGAACCAGAACATTTCCTGGAATACAGTAGGCTCCCCGGAGAGCTACCCTTGGTCTTGACCACCACATCTCCATACAAATGGTGGATCTGCAGACAAGTGTCTGACCCCTCTTCCCCTCCTTTTCCTGTTACATCCTCAACACAGAACATTCTACAGCACACCGGATGATTATGTGTAAGAAAGGTCATATCACATGTAAATAACGACAGAAAATGTTCATGTTTCATTTCTTTACAAAGGTTTATCGCGACTGGTACACAGGTCCCATTCCCACAGCAATAGAACAAATAATAAAAAGGTTTTAATAAAGTTAAAGAAAACATAACTCTATACAAGGGCATGCCCACTACAGATGTATACAGGCGAGGTGCCTCCCACAGGTCTGTAAGAACCAATCAATGCAAACTTCCATGACTAAATAATGTTTACATAATGCTTACTCTATCTGGGTATTTAAGGAGAACTGACCAACAATTCAGGGAATCTGTAAACAGATATCCCACGATTACTGTGTGTAGTCTCGTACCAGGTATGAAAGGTTTTATATTTCCTGTTTAAATGTAAATACTATTGGTTTGTATTTATGTTTTATTTTAATTGAACTATAAATTGGCTTTGAATTGTGATTTTCTTACCTGGTTAATAAATTGTTATGTTTAATTTTATTCTGTGTTGCTCGGTAAATGTTGACACTGCAAGTAATAACGTTGCATCCGCAGTTACCGTAAGGACTGGAAATCAGGCTAGGATCGGCCTAAATCCCAGTTAGATAGTGAATAACACATCAACTGAGGATTTTAGAGATACGACTAGCACTTGGCGTTAGTTTAAGTGTACTTAGAAGCGTGGAGGCTAACAATATGTATTTCCGTTTAGAGTAACATTTCTAATCACTCTAAATAGGGTCAGCCTCAACCTCTGATTATTTCAATATTATTCTATTCATTATCTGTGGTTAGAAATAATTATTGTAATAATTAAGTGTCACCTCTAAGGGGACTAAATAAAGTATGTTTAAAGTTGAGCACGCAGAGAGCGGCCGCAAGCATATAGTCCAACCTCTGGCAGCGACCAATACTGATTCGCTTATGACCGTTGACCAGTATGTTAATTATAGGGCCCATACTAGGATCTTGTGCGACTGTGTGAACCGAATGAACGAGTGTAATGCCAGAGCTTAATCAGAATAACTAGACAAACATCCATCAAAATTATACTATCAGTAAAATAACAACCTATGCAAATATTTATTGTTTTATCTAAATGGAGTCAGATAAAAGGTCAATAACAAAAATGAAGTAATACATTAATCCAAATCGTATTATCTAATGTGAAAGGAAAGATTAGAATGCGCGAGAATCCTTCGCCACGCCTCTGGAAACCGTCGTTGGACCAGTGGGTGGTTCCCCGCCTTACAAAGTTGGTGACCCCGACGTGATCTCTCTACCTGCACAGGCGAGTGACATGTTTCCGACGCGACTACTCAGTTTGGATTCCCACAGAAGATATGAGGTTTGATCTTCTCCTTCTCTGCCTACAGCTGCTATGGTAAGTTCGTTCCTTTTTGCCTATTAGAAGTGTTGAGGGAAAGTTTTGCACACCCAATATAGACACATAAATTAGAACGGGCCGGTATGCCCATTGTTAGACCGGAGACCGTTGAAATCCGGTGGGGCATAAGAATTTAGAGAAAACATGGATTCTCAGGGACATTATAGAAGCAGTGTAGAGGAGGAAATAATGGAAACAGCCGTGTTAAAGCTAAAAAACACCCTTGTTCTGTTAAAAGAAAAGGGACTAAATCTCACATGGAGCAATAATGAAATCATATCCTGGTATTCTGCCGAGGGCCATAAACTGAAAACAAAATTTAAATATAAAAAGACTCCCCTCGCTATTGTTTACCTGTTGCGTCGCAACGATTTGACAACCATAACCAAAAACGAGCGGACAATAGCAAGCATAAAAGAGATTGAAAACTCACGTTCCGATGAACTAACAAGGCTACGAGCTCAGGTCGACTCGTTCGCATACGAAAAACAAAGCTGGGCAAGACAGAGCGAGACAATGGCTAAAAAAATTCACGAACTTAAAAAGAAACTCAAAACGGTAACAATTATATATCCGTCAAGACTGCTGCGATCATTCGGTGTCCCGTAGCTGCAATTAAACAAGCAGCCATAAATGACATGTTGAACACCGGAACAAAAGCGATAGCGAAGATGATGAAATAACTGCGTTAGGGGCTAAAATGCAGAGAGATGCTCGTAAACGAGCTCCAATGCAAGAGCCTGAGGGTGCTAATCAGATAAGCCCAATGAAAACGAGAGCAAAATCGAACGATGTTCCGCAAAATTCAGTCGAAGTAGCCGTACTAAAAACCGTAACAAACGCAAACGACGAGATTACAACTATTAGTCGTCCATTAACATGCGAAGAGTGTTCACGACATAAACAGGTCGTAGGGATGATGCCTCGAAAGGGCCCGTTCCAGCCATATTGGGAAACTTTAATGTTACAAGCAACAGTATACAGACTAGAAGTCCGAGACGTGTGGCAAATAGCACTCCTCACCATTCCCGAGGAAATTAAACCAAAATTGACCGCTGAAATGAAATCCGGAGACATAATAGAGAGAAAAAATGACGAAACCAATGATGCAATTTATGAACGGTTAAAAGCGGCTGCTAAACTTAAGAGGGCCAACCTCGTAGACTGGGACAGAATTTTAGATATAAAACAAGCACCCAACGAAGTGTTTGAAACTTATGGAGCGACTATGGGTAACATATAAAGAGCATTCTGGGTTTGAAGATGCAAGTCGTGATAATGAGGTATTGTTACAAATGATAAAAAATCACGCTGGCCCCCCGATCCAAAAGGCACTGTTAAATGGTGTGGATCCAGCAGAGAACACATTTAGAGCAGTAGTAGACTGGGGCACAAAAATAGAAAATAGATGGAAAAATAAACCTCGCGCTAAGGCCCACACAGTGGACAACAGAAGGACAGGGCAAGGATAAACCCTACCGAGATCCCAACACAAATATTGTAACTTTTGCAGAAAAACAATCACCACACCAAAGACTGCTTTAAAAAACATGGGGACAGACAGCAAATGCAAACCCAAACCGATCCCTCTGAAAAGACCGCGGAGCTAGTTAACATACTGCTCGCCACATTAAAAAAACAAAATGAATCACAGAACGGAGCAATCGTTGCGAGTTCGGCGCCAGAAAAATACAGTTTCCCATAGGGGTGCGTGGCCTCCATTGCTATAGGGAACATAATTAAGAGCGGCAACCGGATCAAAATAAGAGCTAATTTAGGAGGCCAATTAGCTGATGTACTTATTGATACCGGCGCAGCATGCTCATGTACAAACATTCGATTGCCATTAACAGACGAAACCATACACATAAAAGGCATCGGCGACACGCTAATGGTAGCAACACAAACCCAGCCCGCTCGACTTGACTTAGGCATAGCCATAATTGAAGAACCTTTCTGGTACTTGCCAAACAACAGTGAGGGGACTGTACTGGGAATGGACATTATGAAAAAACATGGTTTTGTCATTCATTGTTTTGAAAAACAAATTGAAATTCAAACTAATAAGACAGTGAAAAAACGTCCACCACGGAACGTAGTCAGCATTATGTCCATCTCCACTACAGATCCCATTCAACAGTTGATTGACAAGCACAGCGCTGTTTGGGCTAATCATGAACATGACTGTGGCCTGATTGATTTTGTTGTGTGTATTGAAGGAGAGCCACCTCCCCCACAAAGACAATACCGCATCAAGCCTGAGGCTGAAACAGCAGTGCATGAAATAGTCCAGCAGCTTGAAATCAGAGGTATAGTCAGACGATGTAGTTCGACCACAAACTCTCCGTGTCTGCCCGTTCCAAAACCAAATGGTAAATGGCGTCTTTGCATTGACTACCAACGTCTTAACAAAGTTTTGCCCAAAGCTACACCCATCGTTGCAAACCCCTCAACCTTGTTGACACAAATCTCCAATAGAGCATCGTGGTTTACCGTACTCGATATAAAGAATGGTTTCTGGTCCATCAGGTTAGACGTGAAGACCAATGGAAATTGGCCTTCACTGTGAACCAAATACAATATACCTGGCAACGCGTACCGCAGGGTCTGCATAACTCACCATCGATTTTTCATCGTGCGTTAGAGGACGCACTACAACCCGTAATTAGAACCGGTAATGTAATGCACTATGTCGACGACATACTAATTGCAACCGAAGACTCATTCGATGAGCACTTACAACTTGTCGATGAAGTGCTGTTAACACTAGGTAAAGCTGGCTTTAAATTGAACAAAGAAAAGGCCCAAATTGCACAAAAACAAGTTCAATACCTAGGTTATACAATCACCCAAAGCCACAAGGCATTGACAGAGGACAGACGTAAATGCGTTGCTGAACTGCCTCGTCCGCACACACTAAACTCTCTGCAGAAAGTCTTGGGTACCGCAAATTACTTAAGAGATTTCATCCCTGACTTTGCAAACATAGCCGCGCCACTATACGCCTCTTAAAGGGAAAATCAAAACCGTCTGATGTCCTCGAATGGGCAGAAGAACACGAACAGGCTTTTACAGATTTAAAACAACAGCTGTGTGCCGCACCCGCTCTGGGTTTGCCCAATCCATCGAAGCCTTTTCATATACAGATTGATGCGCATGAAAATACTCTGAGTGGAGTGCTAGCACAAGACCACGGAGGAAAGTTGCGCCCGATTGCATACTATAGCCGTAAGAAATCTCCCGTTGAACAGGGATTCGACCCATGTACACAGCACGTTCTTGCGGTCCATTGGATGTTAACAACAACAGAACCCATTGTTGGTTTTCAATCTGTTGTCGTGCACACAATGCACACGCCAGTGCAAATGCTGTTACAGGGCCGAATCAAAGGAGTATCGTCGCAAAGACTGGCGCGATGGTTGGCAGACATCCAAGCGTGCAACATTACTATGGTAAACGCAAGAATTTTACCACATCTCTTGGGGGAGATGGAGGGCCACCCACACACATGCCAAACGAAACATGAAATACAAAGTCCAGTTTATGATATACAATTTGACAATCAAACACCAGTATACATTGATGGATCCAGATATTGGCATGATGGCAATTTTCATACAGGATGTGCCGTGTGGACCCCCCACCCCCTCAACTCAGATTCAAAACAATTGTTAATAAAATTGCCAGCAAACAAATCCGCACAAGAAGCTGAATTGATTGCATTGCTTGAAGCCATTAAAACACACCCAGAACCACTTTGCGTGTACACCGATAGCAGATATGCATATGGCGTCGTCCATGACTTTATGGCTCAATGGCAATTACGAAAGTTTCTCACATCCGCTGGAAAGCCAATAAAACATTTTGACACAATCACCGCGATTTGGCAAGCAATTAAAACACACAACTCTCCAATCTCAGTCATTAAAGTACGCGCGCACATCACTAGTAGCACCGACGAGCACGAGAAAAATAACAACAACGTTGACAAACTTGCAAAACTTGCAGCCACTAAAGGGACTGAATGGCAGCCTGGCGAGCTGATTGCCCTTCTGTGAGTGCGATACAGGTTGCTCCCATTGACTTAAAACAATACCAGCAAGAGCTATGGGTGTCAGACGGAGAACTTGTACCGCAACTGCAGCAGGATCAGCTAATCAGCATCGTAGAAGGTATGATTCTCAGAGATGGTAAATACATCGTTCCAGAGGCCCTCCAGAAACCAGTGATTAAATTATACCATGATTATGCGCATGTATCAGCTCCCAAAACACAACAGCTGATACAGAAAAACTTCTGGTGGCCAAAAATGGCATCAGACATTGAGAGATGGTGCAACACATGTCTCATATGTGCCACCATCAACCAGGGTAGAACTGGACGTACAAACTTGTGTCGCCCAGAACCACCCAAAGGACCATGGGAATTCTTACAGCTAGATTTTATTGGTCCATTACCCACTGCCAAGGGGATATCGCTATTGTCTCGTCATAATTGATAAATTCTCTAAATGGGTAGACGCAATTCCAACTCGCGACAACAGCGCACGCACCGTGGCACGAGTAATGGCAAATCAAATCCTGCCAATCTGGGGAACACCAACTCAGATCGAGTCTGACCAAGGAACACACTTCACAGGTCAGATAATGAAACACATATGTGAAATGCTACATATCAAACAAAGATTTCACGTTCCATACAGGCCGCAAAGCTCAGGTATGGTGGAACGGGCAAATCGTTCGATAAAAGAAAGCATCTCCAAACAAATAATGCAACATCAAAACAGGTGGACTGATGCACTGCCAACAGTTCTGACAGTCTTGCGAGCAACCCCATCCAAAGCCACAGGCATCAGCCCATTTGAACTCATGACAGGCAGAGTCATGAAACTACCCATAGACCCAGAAATTACCCCAGCAGATCTGGGACCCCTTGTGCTTGCAAAACAACAGACTGTACTAACACAATTACAACAAAGACTGGCAGTGTTACAAACACAAACCACCTTAAAACAGCAACAGTCTGACCTAATGAATGATGCACAATTTAACCCAACTTCTGAGATCAAATTTACCGAGGTGACATGATCATGATTCGGGTGTTTATAAAACAGGGTCCATTCACACCCAGATGGCATGGACCACATGAGATAAAAGCTTTATGCAATAGCTGTGTGGCCATAAGTGTCAAGGGGAAGTTGAAATGGTACCACATGTCCCAGTGCAAAATCTTCAAAGGTTCTGCTAATCAATAATTATTAAAGTTTCTCTCTGTTTCATCTCCTAGGTTGACTGCAGCAATTCCATGGAGACCGGACGAGAGGAAAGTTTCTGGACCCACTTGCATCAAGCTGGGTCAAAGGGTTTCACTCACACACACACTGGAATGTGGGAGATGGGTATGGAAATACACTAAGAGGTCATACACATTTTTCAGTACACTTTCAACCAGAGAACTAGTCACGTGGCCTCCCGGAGTAGTACCGAACCAAATTGCGCAACTAAAATTTGCTGTAAAGTAGGCTCTGACCATCTCCCTATAGTAAACATTTCAGGTGACACACCGGCACGCACATCTTTTCACAACATAACGGCCTGGTATCAACTTAAAGCAGAACCAGGAGCAAAAATTGGGAGTATGCACTCTCTATGAAAAAATCAACAATGGATTAGATCCTAAAATCTGTTATTTAACCAAAAATTTAGAACCCGCAATATATAGGTGTACACACACTGAAACAATCAACACTACGCATATGAGTCATACCGAATATAAATTTGATATAACTTCATATGTACCTCATAAAAATCAACCTGAAGCCTTTGTCTGGACTAGCCGGAGAGAAGGCATGTATTATGGGAAAATGTGTCAATGACCCAGATAATTACACCGGGCCACAGAATTGCTCATGGATAATGAAACATTGTTTTAATTTAACCACTTGTGGATATAGCAAACCAAAGGAATGTCCAAAACTATATCCTATTCCTCCTGGTGGACTGATTAAAGGGAATATTAACAAGACATTATTTCATGATGTGAATCTAGTGATGACACATGTATCATACAATATTTCCAACATCCTATCTGCTTATATCAATCACTGTGATTACAATGATAAGACCTATGCATGGCTACAGTCACGAATCGATGATTTAATTTATGACTACAAAAACAGACTTGCCGTGCAAATCTCACCTGCACGCTCAAAACGAGACCTACTCGGAAACATAGCAGGTCTCTTCGGCTCAGTTAATTCCATTGCTAACAACTACAAAATTACCAAACAATCACAATTCTCAACATGGTTTGCGAACCAGGTGGCCACTGGTTTTCAACATATCACAAATAGCAATGAAAATATCATAAAGCGGTTCGATCCGAGCGCAGGCGCTTCTGCGATCAGCCACACATTATTCAACCAAACCCGTACCATTGAACGTGACTTAGCCTGTAGGACATATGCACAAGATCTATTCACTGCTGCTAGACAAGAAATCCTAGATCTTCGCCTGTACAAAACGCCTAGACATGTTTTGAATGACCTCATAGACATCTTAGATCTACATAGGTGGTATGAATCAGGAAAATGAAAATGTAAGATATTCTGAGTTACTATCCACCATAATGATGTTTACAGGAAATGAATGTAATGGATGTATTGGATTTTTCGTCAGTTTTCCTTTGATACACCCAGATCAGGTTTTCCAAATTCCACTACCATACGCTCGATTGGCGTGGTAGTGAAGGATCAGGTAATTAAATGGGATCACCTCACTGGATACATGACACAAAAGGGTACTGAGACCTTGTTTACCAGTCGCACATGTTGCCATGAAACACACAATTATGTTATCTGTACATGTAACACTTTGCAACCTTTCTCTCCCAACAACACCAAACTTATTAATGTTCAGTCACTGCATGGTTATTCTGATGTTGTCCAGGTGTCTCACACACAGTGGTGCGTTGTCAGTGAAATGAATTCCTTTACCTACGGAGGACTGACCTGCTCTGCTAATCACTCGTTCTGTTTGGAAGTGACAGAGGACTTTTCAATGGGCCAAGTCAACATTTTAGGAAGATTGCCACTGGACACAGAGACCTCACCATGGTGGGATGACACTTTCTATGAGCAAGGCACCCAAGCTGTGGTTGACGCGATGGACCTGACACAAAGACTGATCCTGCAAACTTAATACCACCTAAACCAAGCACAGGTTGAAACCAACCTGGCACGAAAGACGGCACAACTTTTATCCAGTTCATCCACTTGGTCAGCACAGTACACCTACACCTGGTGGGACTGGATGTTCCGGGGATGTGCCATTGGCAGTGCCCTGATCTTCACCTTCACCATGCTCCAGTGCTGTTACTTCAGACACCTCATACGATCTACACAAGAATCCACACACGCCGCCCTTGCCCTCAGCCCACTGCAGATACCCGTGTTCCAAAGACTCTAAAAAATAAATAAATAAATAAATAAATTGCTTTGTCTGACCCCGCAGGTACCCTATTCAAATTCGCCCACGGGGCCAAGTGGGGAAACCTGTAAGACTTTTGCTTGATCCTGACCAAAAGGTCGGCCCCCCCCCGAGAACACAGCATGGATGCCCGAGAGGTGTGGGCCAGGATGTGAGCCTAACACGTTTTCCTCCAGGACTCACGGCAGGGGACTAACGACCCGCAACCCCCCTTTCGAGAACCAGAACATTTCCTGGAATACAGTAGGCTCCCCGGAGAGCTACCCTTGGTCTTGACCACCACATCTCCATACAAATGGTGGATCTGCAGACAAGTGTCTGACCCCTCTTCCCCTCCTTTTCCTGTTACATCCTCAACACAGAACATTCTACAGCACACGGATGATTATGTGTAAGAAAGGTCATATCACATGTAAATAACGACAGAAAATGTTCATGTTTCATTTCTTTACAAAGGTTTATCGCGACTGGTACACAGGTCCCATTCCCACAGCAATAGAACAAATAATAAAAAAAGGTTTTAATAAAGTTAAAGAAAACATAACTCTATACAAGGGGCGTGCCCCACTACAGATGTATACAGGCGAGGTGCCTCCCACAGGTCTGTAAGAACCAATCAATGCAAACTTCCATGACTAAATAATGTTTACATAATGCTTACTCTATCTGGGTATTTAAGGAGAACTGACCAACAATTCAGGGAATCTGTAAACAGATATCCCACGATTACTGTGTGTAGTCTCGTACCAGGTATGAAAGGTTTTATATTTCCTGTTTAAATGTAAATACTATTGGTTTGTATTTATGTTTTATTTTAATTGAACTATAAATTGGCTTTGAATTGTGATTTTCTTACCTGGTTAATAAATTGTTATGTTTAATTTTATTCTGTGTTGCTCGGTAAATGTTGACACTGCAAGTAATAACGTTGCATCCGCAGTTACCGTAAGGACTGGAAATCAGGCTAGGATCGGCCTAAATCCCAGTTAGATAGTGAATAACACATCAACTGAGGATTTTAGAGATACGACTAGCACTTGGCGTTAGTTTAAGTGTACTTAGAAGCGTGGAGGCTAACAATATGTATTTCCGTTTAGAGTAACATTTCTAATCACTCTAAATAGGGTCAGCCTCAACCTCTGATTATTTCAATATTATTCTATTCATTATCTGTGGTTAGAAATAATTATTGTAATAATTAAGTGTCACCTCTAAGGGGACTAAATAAAGTATGTTTAAAGTTGAGCACGCAGAGAGCGGCCGCTTAAGCATATAGTCCAACCTCTGGCAGCGACCAATACTGATTCGCTTATGACCGTTGACCAGTATGTTAATTATAGGGCCCATACTAGGATCTTGTGCGACTGTGTGAACCGAATGAACGAGTGTAATGCCAGAGCTTAATCAGAATAACTAGACAAACATCCATCAAAATTATACTATTAGTAAAATAACAACCTATGCAAATATTTATTGTTTTATCTAAATGGAGTCAGATAAAAGGTCAATAACAAAAATGAAGTAATACATTAATCCAAATCGTATTATCTAATGTGAAAGGAAAGATTAGAACGCGCGAGAATCCTTCGCCACGCCTCTGGAAACCGTCGTTGGACCAGTGGGTGGTTCCCCGCCTTACACCTACTATCACAAATCACTCCTGTCACTCTTCTCCACCCACTCCACCCTGCCTGCACTCTTTTCTTCACTTCTCTAACACACTCTCCATTACTTTGCACTGTTGACCCCAGGTATCTGAAATCCTCCACCTTCTCCAGCTCTTCTCCCTGCAACTGCACCACTCCACTGCCCTCCCTCTCATTCACACACATGTATTCTGTCTTACTCCTACTGAGTTTCATTCCCCTTCTCTCCAGCGCATATCTCCACCTCTCCAGGCTCTTCTCAACCTGCTCCCTACTCTCACAACAAATCACAATATCATCCGCAAACATCATAGTCCAGGGAGGCTCCTGTCTGACCTCATCCGTCAACCTGTCCATCACCACTGCAAACAGGAAAGGGCTCAGGGCCGATCCTTGATGCAGTCCAACCTTCACCCTAAACCAGTCTGTCGTACCTACTGCACACTTCACTGTTGTCACACTGTTCTCATACATGTCCTGCACCACCCTCACATACTTCTCTGACACACCTGACTTCCTCATACAATACCACAACTCCTCTCTTGGCACCCTGTCGTAGGCCTTCTCTAAATCCACAAATACACAATGCAATTCCTTCTGTCCTTCTCTATACTTCTCCATCAACATTCTCAAAGCAAATAAGGCATCTGTGGCGCTCCTCCTTGGCATGAAACCATACTGTTGCTCACAGATGGTCACCTCTTCTCTCAGCCTGGCTTCCACTACTCTTTCCCATAACTTCATGGTGTGACTGATCAACTTAATTCCCCTGTAGTTACTTCAGGTCTGCACATCTCCTTTATTCTTAAAGATCGGTACAAGCACACTTCTTCTCCATTCCTCAGGCATCTTCTCACCTTCCAAAATCCTGTTAAACAATCTGGTCAAAAACTCCACTGTCATCTCTCCTAAACATCTCCACGCTTCTACCGGTATGTCATCTGGTACCAACCGACTTTCCACTCTTCATCCTCTTAATCGCTGCTCTCACTTCCTCCTTACTAATCCTATCTACATCCTGCTTCACCATCTCCACATCATCCAACCTTCTCTCTCTCTGATTTTCTTCATTCATCAGCTGCTCAAAATACTCCCTCCACCTTCTCAACACACTCTCCTCACTAGTCAACACATTTCCCTATCCATCCTTTACTGCTCTAACTTGCAGTACATCCTTTCCAGCTCGGTCCCTCTGCCTGGGAAATCTGTATAAATCCTTTTCTCCTTCCTTAGTGTCCAACCTCTCATACAGCTCCTCATATGCCTTTTCCTTGGCTTTCGCCACATCCTCTTAACCTGCTGCCGCATCTCCTTGTACTCCTGCCTACTTTTCTCATCACTCTGTCTATCCCACTTCTGTTTTGCCAACCTCTTTCTCCTTATGCTCTCCTGCACTTCCTCATTCCACCACCACGTCTCCTTGTCTTCCTTTCTATTTCCAGATGTCTCACCAAGTACTTTTCTAGCTGCCTCCCTCATCACTCCTGCAGTAGTTGCCCAATCATCCAACACCTCCTTAACACCACTGAGCCTCTCACTGACCTCTTCCCTGAACCTCACACTACACTCTTCCTCCTTCAGTTTCCACCATCTTATTCTTCTTTCAGTCCTCACTCTCCTCCTCTTCTTCTTCGCCTCCACAACCATCCTACAGACCACCATCCGATGCTGTCTAGCTACACTGTCCCCTGCCAACACCTTACAGTCTCCAATCTCCTTCAGGTTGCATCTCCTGCATAGCACATAGTCCACCTGTGTGCACCTTCCTCCACTCTTATACGTCACCCTATGATCCTCCTTCTTCTTAAAATAAGTGTTCACCACTGCCATTTCCATTCTTTTAGCAAAATCTACCACCATTTGCCCTTCCACATTCCTCTCCTTAAAACCATACCTACCCATCACTTCCTCGTCACCTCTGTTCCCTTCACCTACATGCCCATTAAAGTCCGCCCCAATCACCAACCGTTCTTTCCTAGGTACACCATCTACCACTTCATCTAATTCACTCCAGAATCTTTCCTTCTCCTCCATCTCACAGCCAACTTGTGGAGCATAGGCACTGATGACATTTATCATCATCCCTTCAACTTCCACCTTCACGATCATCACCCTATCAGAAACTCTCTTCACCTCCACTACACTCTTACTGTACTCTTCCTTCAGAATCACCCCTACACCATTTCTCTTTCCATCCACACCATGATAAAACAGTTTAAATCCACCTCCAATGTTCCTGACCTTACTCCCTTTCCACTTGGTCTCCTGAACACACAGCATATCTACCTTTCTCCTCTCCATCATATCAGCTACCTCTCTCCCTTTCCCCGTCATAGTACCGACATTTAAAGTACCAACCCTAACCTCCATTCTCCTACACTGCTCCTTTCCCTGCCATCTCTGTAGACGTCTTCCTCCTCTCCTTCTCCTCCTTCGGCCAACAGTAGCCCAATTTCCACCGGTACCCTGTCGGCTAACGATACCTGTGGCGGTCGTTGACCCGTTAACCCGGGCCTCGACCGATCCGGTATGAAATTCTTATTTGTAACCCGCATATTTGATTTGGCACATGTTTTTACGCTGGATGCCCTTCCTAACCCAACCCTCCCCATTTACGCGGGCTTGGGACCGGCACTAAGAGTGCACTGGCTTGTGCATCCATAATAGCTCGGTTGCACACCTTTTTGCTTTTGATGACCTGATTGTTTGCATACCATGTGCCGGGTCCCTGTTGAGGCGAGATGTCCAAGTATGACAGCGTTGTCCTCAGCAGTTCCAATACATTTCTGTGAACATAATCATGTTTTTGGTCGTGAATCATGTGAGCTCCAAAAATATGGATTGATTATGAAAGCTTGGATGTCAGTGCATATCACTCATCAAAAGCATGCTTTAGTTCGGTGAACTATTTGGTTTTTCAACATGTACAGGTTTCCTGTTTGATCATGATGGCACCCAGCACTCCTGTTCATGATCAGCACCCAGCACTCCTAATGTGTATGCAGATCATTAACACCTCTATTGCCTTCGTCCAATACCCATTTAAGATTTCTAAATTAACAGCTTACGCTTCTACTGTGGAAGCACGTTTGGTACCACTCGGACTTTGTTTATCTCATTCCCATTGAAGGTTCATTTGAGACCCACTGTGAAGTACCGCTAGAATCGTAAAATCAAAGTAAAAAAACACAGCATAAGCAATGTGCCATTGTGTATTTACCAAGTCTCAGTAGATGCACCTTCTTACACCATACACCTTCTATGTTTGGTGAACTATTTGGTTGTTTTACATGAACTGGTTCCCTCTTTATTTGTGATGGCCAAGAAGAACAAAATTAGATTTAGTAGCATGAAGTAAAAATGTACTAAAAATAAAGAAATTCTGGTATGTTGCATATTGGAATTTTAAGTTTTCCCAATTTACACTGGTGCACACCTTTTTGCTTTTGATGACCTGATTGTTTGCATACCATGTGCCGGGTCCCTGTTGAGGCGAGATGTCCAAGTATGACGGCGTTGTCCTCAGCACTTCCAATACATTTCTGTGAACATAATCATGTTGTTTGGTCGTGAGTCATGTGAGCTCCAAAAATATGGATTGATTATGAAAGCTTGGATGTCAGTGCATATCACTCATCAAAAGCATGCTTTAGTTCGGTGAACTATTTGGTTTTTCAACATGTACAGGTTTCCTGTTTGTTCATGATGGCCAAGGAGAAAAATCGTTTTTCTCAGCAAATTTTCCGGGTGCATGCTTTAAAAAACTGTTTTTTTATTTTTTAAATGAGTTGCTTGGTTTGATGCCAATCCCCAGCGGTCAGTTATAGCAGCTTCCCTGGGGATGTAGCTCAGTGGTAGAGCGCATGCTTTGCATGTATGAGGTCCTGGGTTCAATCCCCAGCATCTCCAAGCTACTTCTTTATAATGCATAAAATGTCTATAAGTTTTAGATGCGCGCATATTCTTGTTGTATGGTTGTGAGTCATGTGAGCTCCAAAAATATGGATTGATTTTGAATGTCAGTGCATATTACGCAACACTTTAGTTTATGGTGAGTTGGTATGTTGAATGACACACTCAAGCTCTCTTAAATGGCATGATGGCCAAGTGGCAAGGTGTCGGTCTTGTAAACCGAAGATCATGGGTTCAATTCCCATTTATGCCTGTTTGTTGTATCTTTGCTCACTTTCATCTTGTCCAGTTCAATAAAATTTCTGTTCAACTTGAAGCAGCTTCTTTATTTGCCTTTGTGTTCTTCAGGCAAAGCTCAATTTGCAGGCATTGTGTCTTTTGGGATGTTTAATAATAGATTTAATTTGCAAGCGTATGGTCCTGGTCTTAATCCCTTAAACTTCAACAGGGCCAGCTGGGGATGTAGCTCAGTGGTAGAGCGCATGCTTTGCATGTTTGAGGTCCTGGGTTCAATCCCCAGCATCGCCAAGCTGCTTCTTTATAATGCATAAAATGTCTATAAGTTTTAGGTGCGCGCATATTCTTGTTGTATGGTCGTCGGTCATGTGACCTCCAAAAATATGGATTGATTATGAAACTTGAATGTCAGTGCATATTGCGCAACAAAAGCATGCTCTAATTTAAAGTGAGTCTATATCTTAAATGACACTCTCAAGTCCTCTTAAATGGCATGATGGCCAAGTGGCAAGGCGTCGGTCTCGTAAACCGAATATCGTGGGTTCAATCCCCATTCATGCCTGTTTGGTGAGTCATTCTTCTTTGCTCACTTTCATCTTGTGCAGTTCAATTAAATTTCTGTTCAACTTGAAGCAGCTTCTTGATTTCCCTTTGTGTTCTCCAGGCAAAGCTCAAATCGCAGGGGATTTGTGTTTTGGGATGTTTAATTATGGTTTGTAATCTGCAAGTGTGAGGTCCTGGTCTGAATCCCTTACACTTCAACAACCGCAGCTGGGGATGTAGCTCAGTGGTAGTGCGCATGCTTTGCGTGTATGAGGTCCTGGGTTCAAGCCCCAGCATCTCCAGGTTGTTTCTTTAAAGACATAATTTAGGCAACCTCCTAAATGTTTCTGCTTCCAGTTGTAACCTATCTCACTACAGCCCATATTACCTGAGATACATATCAATGTAGCACCCTGCTAAATTTATATATTGTTTATTTTGTGTTCCGTTAACAGATATACTGTATATTCTGAAATATGGGCCAGATTTAATTGCCCTTTGTTTATAAAACCTTTTGATAGTAACATTTAATATTAATTCATATTTGTTAAAGTTGTGAGATGTTTGAAATATCTGCTGTTTTGAGTAAACCTTTGAACCCTCTGTCATTTTATTTGTATTGGATGGTCAGGTGTCAGTTTTGTTTGTTATCCAATGAGTGCCATCCAGAGAGCAGTATGGTAACCGATCGGAATATTGAGGGGGCGGGAAAGAGAAAACACACACCGAGAGATGGCTGTGAGAGAGTTGTACGTTTTGTAGGATTGATTACATTACTGGTTATCAAAGTTAAGAGCGAGTGATTATTTTTTTTCTGGGTTTTCTTTTGTCAGTGTGTAACTTTGGTAAAAAGGGAGAGGGAGCGTTTTTTTGGAGCTGGTTAAATCGGCCACGGAAATCTTACTGAAGTGTAGCCAACGCCATAGCCATGTGCGAAATGCTAATACATAGCTAGAAACCCACTTTGCCGCCGAGTTTCTGAGTGAGTATAGTGTGCATCAGATGCTGCTGTAGCTGTTGCTACTGTATGTGTGCTCAGGATTCGCGCTGTAGGTTGTGAGGTGTCTGTCTTTTGCACGTAGACGAGACGGAGCTTCATGACGGGTTTCTTCATTGCGTATTTCACCATGGGATGGAACGGTTTGGATAGATGGTCACTATCATCTTACTGTTATCATCTTTCTGTTACCAAGGAACCATGAGCACAGACAAAACCATGAGTACGCCAACACTGTGGTACCACAAAACTGATGAAACTTATAGGTAGAAAAAAAAACCCCGGGGTATTGTTCATTTATTTTATGTGAATTACAAAGACATGTTGAAAAGGTACTCATCTAGTTCTAAAAAAAAAATACAAATACATTTTGATGTTTAACATTTAATATTTGTGGTCTGATATTTAAGTTTGTGTGATTTGGTGTGATCTCTGATTTGATTTGTTTCCCAAATAAGGGTTATGGTGTTTAAGTACATGTGCATGGGAGTTTTATGCTCACAAGAAAAAAAACAAATGAACGCAGTATAGCTATACTCAAGCTAACCAGGCCTCTCCACACTCTAGCCAGAGTTGCATGTCCGGAGTTTAGTTTAGTTTTGTGTATGCATCCTGATTTAAAATTTTAGTAACCTCTCATCAATTAATTTCCCCATGCACATGATAAATCCCGAAAAAGTATAATTGAGAAAGAGGGTTACAAGTGGGGGCCCATCTGCGATCTTGTTTACTGTTGTTTTGTTCATGTGAGCATAAAAAAAAAGGGGAAAGTCAGTGTTAAATGAGGTGGCTTAAAAGCCCCATAGTCATTTATGTTTCAGAGATTATTATTATTTTATTTTTTTGTCCTGTGTATCTAAAGCTGATATAACATGGAGTCAGAACAGACTATCAAATGGTGTAAAGGTAAAGGTATGGATGCAAAGAAAGCATTTGTGCTTAGTAAGGTTTCTCTTGATGTTACTGATGAGACTATGTATAAGGTACTGGATGAGGCTGAAGTTTTCGGTCCCTGTAAAATAAGAGGACGGTGTGTTGAACACTTCAGTAAAAGCCAGTTAGTTTTAGTCGAAACTATTAATGATATGATCAAGTCTGACATACCTGAACAGTTACTAGCTGGAGATGAGTTTGGACCTTGGATAGTGAATGTTACTGAGACCCAGCGTGTTCATGTAACTGATGAAAGAGACTTTCAGTCCAAGTTACTGTCATTTTTAGCAAATGAAGGGAAGACACTAGCTGATGTCACAGGTTTACTAAACTCTGCTTCTGCTCCACCCACCGCTCCAGACCTGAACACAAAGCTGGTGAATGCCATCTCCTCACTAGTTGAAAAATGTCAAGCCACGCCTGTAGACGGCCAGGGCTATCGCAAGCTACGCATGTTTTCAGGTGAAAACATGAAACCCACTCCATATGGAGAAGAGGAGTACGATGCTTGGGCGGAACAGACCACCCACATGTTGAACGAGTGGCAGTGTTCTGATGTTGTTAAGAGACAGATAGTAGCTGAGAGTCTTAAAGGGCCAGCAGCAGATATGGTCAGAGGTTTGAGAGTCACAAATCCCCAGGCCACTGCCAATGACTACCTTAAAGCCCTAGAAACAGCTTTTGGAACCACAGACAGTGCAGCTGATCTCATGGTGAGGTTGCGTAACACATTCCAGCAAGATGGTGAGAAATTATCAGCCTACTTACTCAGATTAGACAAGCTATTGCATGCAGTCTATCGTAAAGGTGGAATTGAAGTGAAAGACATGAACCGAGCGCGCACTGATCAAGTTGCTAGAGGCTCTCTGCCCCATGATCTCGTAGCCCTTCGCATAAGACTGACTTACAAACTCAAGCCTCCTCCCAGCTTTACTGAGTTGCTTTGGGATGTAAGAGAAGAAGAGGAGATGGTCCTTGAAAGACCGAATGAAAAGTTTGCATCTTTAGCTATTAGTAAGCGTGCAGAGTGTGCTACAGCCTCAGTTGTATCTGTACTACCAGAGTCTGCGCCAGTCCTGCAAGATCCTGCAATAGAGAGTTTAAGGAAAACATTTTAAGGTCTCAAGACTGAGGTTGCACGCCTCTTTTCGGCCTCTGTGACTGCATTAGCAAGTATGGCACAGCAGGTAGACCAGAACCCCAGCCAGAAAGCTACTGGGAACTCATATGCACGTGTGAAGGAGAGAGCTCCCAAACCTCAGTATCGTGCTGATGTCTTTTGTTACAAATGTGGTGAAGATGGTCATTTCCAGCGGGAGTGTCAAAATCTCAGAAAAGTGAACAAGCGTCTCTTGAAAATAAAACAGCCGACGGGAAACTTTCCAGGGGCTCAGTAAAGGAACGGCCTGACGCTCCGGAGAAGATACGTTCCACAAGGTGTGACACGCTACCAGAAAACGGGCTAACCTGCCAGAGGGTTTAGTTGGACCTAGCTCTATTGTCTCGGTACAAATTGAGGGCATTTACGCCAAAGCTTTACTTGATAGCGGGTCCCAAGTTACTCTACTGTATCGCTCCTTTTATGACAAGTATCTGAAGCACCTGCCTTTGACCCCTATTGAGTGCCTGGAGATTTGGGGCCTCAGTGCAAAGGAGTATCCATATAATGGTTATATGTGCTTGAAGCTTGAGTTTACTGGAGATGTAGTTGGAGTGGCTGAGACGGTGTGTGTCCAGATCCGGTCATGACAGGGAATGTTTCCATTGTGGTTGGCACAAACACCTCTATAGTTCGAAGACTGTTCCATGCATGCAAAACACATGGAGGAGACAATTTCCTTAACACCCTGTCTGTTCATCCAGTAATAAAAGAAGCTTATGAGAAGTTCCGGAAACTCCCGACGACACAGCTGAGACAAAAAGAGGAACAGTCTGGTTCACAAGAGACAAGCCTTTCACTCTGCCACCTGGCAGCGTTGCAACAGTCGTTGGTATTCCAAAGTTTCCTAGAGGTCTCTCTACTCTAGGAACATCTCTATTGTCCCCGTCTTCTTTCAACTTTGGTGACTCCCCTGTTCCCCTGTGTGGAAGGAACGACTGTGTCAAAAGATGATGGAGAGAAAAGAGGTTTTCTCCTGCAGTGAGTTTGATGTGGGTTGTGCAAAGAGCACACAACACAGCATTCGTGTGACAGATGATAGACCTTTCCGAGAACGTTCTAGATGGTTACCACTGGGTGATTTGGAGAATGTGAGGAAGCATCTGAATGATCTTAAAAAGGTGGGAATCATTTCAGACTCCAGAAGCCCTTATGCTTCACCAATAGTTGTGGTTCGCAAGAAAAACGGCACTATACGCATGTGTGTGGACTATAGAACGTTAAACAGGAGAACGATTACGGACCAGTATACAGTCCCTCGTGTGGAAGATGCTTTGTCTTTCCTGGGTGGTAGCCAGTGGTTCAGTGTGCTTGACCTCAAAAGTGGCTATTATCAGATCCCTTTAGCTGCTGCTGATAAAGAAAAGACAGCCTTCACTTGCCCAGCCGGGTTTGAGCGCATGCCGCAGGAGATTTGTGGGGCCCCAGCCACATTTCAACGAATTATGGAAAGAACTGTGGGTGATATGAACCTACTGGAAGTGCTGGTGTATCTGGATGATGTAATCGTTTTTGGGAGAACGTTAGAGGAACATGAGCAGCGCCTTCTTAAAGTCCTCGACCGATTGAAGGAAGAAGGATTAAAGATATCATTGGATAAATGTCAGTTCTGCTGCCCCTCTGTTACCTACCTTGGCAATATTGTGTCTAGAAATGGTACTGCTACAGACCCTGCAAAGATTGAAGCTGTGAAATCATGGCCACGCCCTGAAAACATCACTGCTCACGATCCTTCCTTGGCTTCTGTGGCTATTACAGACGTTTTGTAAAGGATTTCTCTCGAGTCTGTTATCCACTCAACCAGTTGCTTAAGGGCTGCATTGTGGCTGGAAAGACAGGAAAAGGGGCAAAGAAAACTAAAGACATCAAAGCACAAGCAGGCACAGTAACAAAAGATTGGTACCATCCTTCTGAGACTTTTGGGACTAGGTGGGATAAAGACTGTGGGAAAGCTTTTGAGGCTTTAAAGAGAAGTCTTACAGAGGCGCCTGTGCTGGCAATCGCCAACCCAAAACTGTCATATGTGCTGCATGTTGATGCGAGCAGAGAAGGATTGGGAGGTGTCCTCTATCAGGATCAGGGAGAAGGTTTGCGCCCAGTTGCTTTTGTCAGCAAAAGCCTCGCTCCAGCAGAAAATAATTATCCCACGCATAAGCTTGAGTTTCTGGCTTTGAAATGGGCTGTTGTCAACAAGTTGCATGATTACCTCTATGGAGTCAAGTTTGAGGTCCACACGGATAATAATCCTTTAACGTATGTCTTAACTACTGCTAAATTGGACGCAACAGGGCATCGATGGTTGGCGGAATTGTCAACATATGATTTTAGTCTGAAGTATCGGCCTGAAAACAAAATGTCGATGCGGATGCATTGTCACGGCGTCCTCATGCAGACCACAATACTTCTTATGAAGGGAAGGAAACACTGCTTGCCACCGCAGTCCAAGCTGCCTGCCACATGTCCAAAGTCAGAGTACCTCACTATCATGGAGAAGTCAGTTTTGTACAGGATAAGCCATCCACCAAACAAATCAGCTCGTTTGCAGCTGTTGCTCCCACAAGAGTTCAGAACAACTGTACTCCAGTCGTTGCATGACCAATCAGGCCATTTGGGGTTTAAAAAGACATACGGCTTGGTACGAGAGAGGTTTTACTGGCCCCGCATGAAAGTAACTTAACAGTGATGGAGCGATGGATCTCGTCTGTATGGATTTTCTGACGATTGAGCCTGACTCCAGAAATATCTGCAATGTGCTCGTAGTTACAGATCATTACAAGAGATATGCTCAAGCTTTTGCAACGAAAGATCAAAAGGCATCAACCGTCGCTAAGGTTCTGTGGGAACAGTATTTTGTCCACTATGGGGTGCAAAGAAGAGTGCACTCAGACCAAGGCGGGGATTTCGAGAGTTGCCTTATCCATGAGCTGTTGAGCATGCTTGGCATAAGGAAATCCAGAACCACTCCCTACCATCCTCAAGGTGATCCACAGCCTGAGCGTTTTAATAGGACTCTTCTTGACATGCTTGGAACCTTGGAAACACAAGATAAAAGTAAATGGAGTAAACATTTTAGCCATCTTGTACATGCGTACAATTGCACAGTGAATGAGTCCACTGGCTATTCTCCATATTTTCTAATGTTTGGACGGGAGGCCAGGCTGCCAGTAGACGTGACATTCGGGGTCTCAAGTGATGGCACCTCCACAAAATCCTACTTGAGGTATGTCAAAAACATAAAACGTGAGCTCCAAGCTGCCTATCAGTTGGCTGGGAGTATGGCAGAGAAGAAAAATGAAGGGAACAAGCAACGCTATGATCAAAGAGTTCGTTTCTGCTCATTAGATACTGGGGACAGGGTTTTGATCCGAAACCTTGGTTTACACGGGAAGCACAAGCTTGCTGATCGGTGGAAAGATACTCCTTACATTGTGGCGAGTCAACTGCCTGGTTTGCCTGTGTTTAAACTTAAGCCAGAGAGTGGACATGGATCTGAAAAGACACTGCACCGAGAGCTGCCAAGATCAGAACCTCAAAACATTGATCATGGTGAGCCTTTCAATCTGGATTTGGATCTGGCTGTGTTGACAAGTAACCCAGAAACGGATAAGACAGCTGAAGAACCTGCCGCAGTGGAGGAGGATGACCATTTGGTAGAAAAAGTGACTGCAGAAGTTGTGGAAAGAGACACTGAAATACAGACGTCAGCTGAAATAGCTGAGAGACTAGACAGTGTAGCAAAAAGCTCTGATAAGACAACTCGATCTCAGAGACTAAAAAAAGCTCCAACTAGGCTAACTTATGATTTGCTAGGGAACCCAACGACAGTGGCAGTTGGTACACATAGTGCTACCGTAGTTGAGAGTAGTGACACGAAAGAGGCCCCATCTCCTATTAAGAGATATAAAAGTTTTCTTTACAAGTGGATAGGTTAAAGGAATGTTAATAATCTGCTTAACACCATCTTTTAAGGAAATGTGGGGGAGACGGAGCTTCATGACGGGTTTCTTCATTGCGTATTTCACCATGGGATGGAACGGTTTGGATAGCTGGTCATTATAATCTTTCTGTTACCAAGGAACCATGAGTACAGACAATATTCTTTGGGAAGATTGCAACCGAGCTCCAACAAGCGCGCCAACGTTGTGGTACCACAAAACTGATGAAACTTATAGGTAGGAAAAAAACCCCGGGGTATTGGTTATTTATTTTATGTGAATTACAAAGACATGTTGAAAAGGTACTCATCTAGTTCTAAAAAAATAATGCAAATACATTTTGATGTTTAACATTCAATATTTGTGGTCTGATATTTAAGTGTGTGTGATTTGGTGTGATCTCTGATTTGATTTGTTTCTCAAATAAGGGTTATGGTGTTTAAGTACATGTGCATGGGAGTTTTATGCTCACAAGAAAAAAACAAATGAACGCAGTATAGCTATAGTCAAGCTAACCAGGCCTCTCCGCACTCTAGCCAGAGTTGCATGTCCGGAGTTTAGTTTAGTTTTGTGTATGCATCCTGATTTAAAATTTTAGTAACCTCTCATCAATTCATTTCCCCATGCTCATGATAAATCCCGAGAAAGAGGGTTACATCAAGTTGAGATAAAACAACCAAGTGAGACCTTCCAACATGCTGCTTTGATGGAAAACTTTTGTGAACAACAGTTTTAGCATGGCTTCAGCACCCAGCACTCCTAATGTGTATGCAGATCATTAACACCTCTATTGCGTTCGTCCAATACCCATTTAAGATTTCTAAATTAACAGCTTAAGCTTCTACAGTGGAAGCACGTTTGGTACCACTGGACTTTGTTCATCTCATTCCCATTGAAGGTTCATTTGAGACCCACTGTGAAGTACCGCTAGAATCGTAAAATCAAAGTAAAAAAAGACAGCATAAGCAATGTGCCATAGTGTATTTACCAAGTCTCAGTAGATGCACCTTCTTACACCATACACCTTCTATGTTTGGTGAACTATTTGGTTGTTTTACATGAACTGGTTCCCTCTTTATTTGTGATGGCCAAGAAGAACAAAATTAGATTCAGTAGCATGAAGTAAAAATGTAATAAAAATAAAGAAATTCTGGTATGATGCATATTGGAATTTTGAGTTTTCCCAATTTACACTGGTACACACCTTTTTGGTTTTTATGACCTGATTGTTTGCATACCATGTGCCGGGTCCTTGTTGAGGCGAGATGTCCAAGTATGACGGCGTTGTCCTCAGCAGTTCCAATACATTTCTGTGAACATAATCAGGATGTTTGGTCATGAGTCATGTGAGCTCCAAAAATATGGATTGATTATAAAAGCTTGGATGTCAGTGCATATCACTCATCAAAAGCATGCTTTAGTTCGGTGAACTATGTGGTTTTTCAGCATGTACAGTTTTCCTGTTTGTTCCTGATGGAGAAAAATCGTTTTTCTCCGCAAATTTTCAGCGTGCATGCTTTAAAAAACTGGTTTTTTTTTTTTTAAATGAGTTGCTTGGTTTGATGCCAATCTCCAGCCGTCAGTTATAGGCACTTACCTGGGGATGTAGCTCAGTGGTAGAGCGCATGCTTTGCATGTATGAGGTCCTGGGTTCAATCCCCAGCATCTCCAAGCTACTTCTTTATAATGCATAAAATGTCTATAAGTTTTAGATGCGTGCATATTCTTGTTGTATGGTTGTGAGTCATGTGAGCTCCAAAAATATGGATTGATTTTGAATGTCAGTGCATATTACGCAACACTTTAGTTTATGGTGAGTTGGTATGTTGAATGACACACTCAAGCTCTCTTAAATGGCATGATGGCCAAGTGGCAAGGCGTCGGTCTTGTAAACCGAAGATCATGGGTTCAATTCCCATTCATGCCTGTTTGTTGTATCTTTGCTCACTTTCATCTTGTCCAGTTCAATAAAATTTCTGTTCAACTTGAAGCAGCTTCTTTATTTGCCTTTGTGTTTTTCAGGCAAAGCTCAAATTGCGGGAATGTGTCTTTTGGGATGTTTAATAATAGATTTAATTTGCAAGCGTATGGTCCTGGTCTGAATCCCTTACACTTCAACAGGTCCAGCTGGGGATGTAGCTCAGCGGTAGAGCGCATGCTTTGCATGTATGAGGTCCTGGGTTCAATCCCCAGCATCTCCAAGCTACTTCTTTATAATGCATAAAATGACTATAAGTTTTAGGTGCGCGCATATTCTTGTTGTATGGTCGTCAGTCATGTGAGCTCCAAAAATATGGATTGATTATGAAACTTGAATGTCAGTGCATATTGCGCAACAAAAGCATGCTCTATTTTAAAGTGAGTTGATATGTTGAATAACACTTGCAAGCTCTCTTAAATGGCATGATGGCCAAGTCGCAAGGCGTCGGTCTCGTAAACCGAAGATCATGGGTTCAATCCCCATTCATGCCTGTTTGGTGACTCATTCTTCTTTGCTCACTTTCATCTCGTGCAGTTCAATTAAATTTCTGTTCAACTTGAAGCAGCTTCTAGATTTGCCTTTGTGTTCTTCGGGCAAAGCTCAAATCGCAGGGGATTTGTGTTTTAGGATTTTTAATATGGTTTGTAATCTGCAAGCGTGAGGTCCTGGGCTGAATGCCTTACACTTCAACAGGTCCAGCTGGGGATGTAGCTCAGTGGTAGAGCGCATGCTTTGCATGTATGAGGTCCTGGGTTCAATCCCCATTCATGCCTGTTTGTTGTATCTTTGCTCACTTTCATCCTGTGCAGTTCAATTAAATTTCTGTTCAACTTGAAGCAGCTTCTTGATTTGCCTTTGTGTTCTTCAGGCAAAGCTCAAATCGCAGGATTTGTGTTTTGGGATGTTTAATAATAGATTTAATTTGCAAGCGTATGGTCCTGGTCTGAATCCTTACACTTCAACAGGTCAAGCTGGGGATGTAGCTCAGCGGTAGAGCGCATGCTTTGCATGTATGAGGTCCTGGGTTCAATCCCCATTCATGCCTGTTTGTTGTATCTTTGCTCACTTTCATCTTGTCCAGTTCAATAAAATTTCTGTTCAACTTGAAGCAGCTTCTTGATTTGCCTTTGTGTTCTTCAGGCAAAGCTCAAATTGGAGGAATGTGTCTTTTGGGATGTTTAATAATAGATTTAATTTGCAAGCGTATGGTCCTGGTCTGAATCCCTTACACTTCAACAGGTCAAGCTGGGGATGTAGCTCAGTGGTAGAGCGCATGCTTTGCATGTATGAGGTCCTGGGTTCAATCCCCATTCATGCCTGTTTGGTGAGTCATTCTTCTTTGCTCACTTTCATCCTGTGCAGTTCAATTAAATTTCTGTTCAACTTGAAGCAGCTTCTTGATTTGCCTTTGTGTTCTTCAGGCAAAGCTCAAATCGCAGGATTTGTGTTTTGGGATGTTTAATAATAGATTTAATTTGCAAGCGTATGGTCCTGGTCTGAATCCCTTACACTTCAACAGGTCCAGCTGGGGATGTAGCTCAGCGGTAGAGCGCATGCTTTGCATGTATGAGGTCCTGGGTTCAAGCCCCAGCATCTCCAAGCTACTTCTTTATAATGCATAAAATGTCTATAAGTTTTAGGTGCGCATATTCTTGTTGTATGGTCGTCAGTCATGTGAGCTCCAAAAATATGGATTGATTTTGAATGTCAGTGCATATCACTCATCAAAAGCATGCTTTAGTTTGGTGAACTATTTGGTTTTTCAACATGTACAGGTTTCCTGTTTGTTCATGATGGCCAAGTGGCAAGGCGTCGGTCTTGTAAACCGAAGATCATGGGTTCAATTCCCATTCATGCCTGTTTGTTGTATCTTTGCTCACTTTCATCCTGTGCAGTTCAATTAAATTTCTGTTCAACTTGAAGCAGCTTCTTGATTTGCCTTTGTGTTCTTCAGGCAAAGCTCAAATTGGAGGAATGTGTCTTTTGGGATGTTTAATAATAGATTTAATTTGCAAGCGTATGGTCCTGGTCTGAATCCTTACACTTCAACAGGTCCAGCTGGGGATGTAGCTCAGCGGTAGAGCGCATGCTTTGCATGTATGAGGTCCTGGGTTCAATCCCCAGCATCTCCAGGTTGTTTCTTTAAAGACATAATTTAGGCATCCTCCTAAATGTTTCTGCTTCCAGTTTTAACCTATCTCACTACAGCCCATATTACCTGCGATACATATCAAGTTGAGATAAAACAACCAAGTGAGACCTTCCAACATGCTGCTTTGATGTAAAACCTTTGTGAACAACAGTTTTAGCATGGCTTCAGCACCCAGCACTCTAATGTGTATGCAGATCATTAACACCTCTATTGCCTTCGTCCAATACCCATTTAAGATTTCTAAATTAACAGCTTACGCTTCTACTGTTGAAGCACGTTTGGTACCACTCGGACTTTGTTCATCTCATTCCCATTGAAGGTTCATTTGAGACCCACTGTGAAGTACCGCTAGAATCGTAAAATCAAAGTAAAAAAAGACAGCATAAGCAATGTGCCATTGTGTATTTACCAAGTCTCAGTAGATGCACCTTCTTACACCATACACCTTCTATGTTTGGTGAACTGTTTGGTTGTTTTACATGAACTGGTTCCCTCTTTATTTGTGATGGCCAAGAAGAACAAAATTAGATTCAGTAGCATGAAGTAAAAATGTACTAAAAATAAAGAAATTCTGGTATGTTGCATATTGGAATTTTGAGTTTTCCCAATTTACACTGGTGCACACCTTTTTGCTTTTCTTCTTCTTCTTCTTTCGGCTGCTCCCATTAGGGGTCGCCACAGCGGATCATCCGTCTCCATACCACCCTGTCCTCTACATCTGCCTCTTTCACACCAACTACCTGCATGTCTTCCCTCACCACATCCATGAACCTCCTCCTTGGCCTTCCTCTTTTCCTCCTACCTGGTGGCTCCATCTTCAGCATTCTTCTACCAATATAATTCATGTCCCTTCTCTGCACATGTCCAAACCATCTCAATCTCGCCTCCCTCACCTTGTCACCAAAACATGCTACATGTGCTGTCCCTCTAATAAACTCATTTCTAATCTTGTCCATCCTCGTCACTCCCAACGAAAACCTTAACATCTTCAGCTCTGCTACCTCCAGCTCCACCTCCTGTCTTTTACTCAATGCCACTGTCTCTAATCCATACAACATCGCAGGTCTCACCACAGTCCTATAAACTTTCCCTTTCATTTTTCAATTTTTCAATTTCATTGTTTCTTTAAAGACATCATTTAGGCAACCTCCTAAATGTTTCTGCTTCCAGTTGTAACCTATCTCACTACAGCCCATATTACCTGAGATACATATCAAGTTGAGATAAAACAACCAAGTGAGACCTTCCAACATGCTGCTTTGATGGAAAACCTTTGTGAACAACAGTTTTAGCATGGCTTCAGCACCCAGCACTCCTAATGTGTATGCAGATCATTAACACCTCTATTGCCTTCGTCCAATACCCATTTAAGATTTCTAAATTAACAGCTTATGCTTCTACTGTGGAAGCACGTTTGGTACCACTCGGACTTTGTTCATCTCATTCCCATTGAAGGTTCATTTGAGACCCACTGTGAAGTACCGCTAGAATCGTAAAATCAAAGTAAAAAAAGACAGCATAAGCAATGTGCCATTGTGTATTTACCAAGTCTCAGTAGATGCACCTTCTTACACCATACACCTTCTATGTTTGGTGAACTATTTGGTTGTTTTACATGAACTGGTTCCCTCTTTATTTGTGATGGCCAAGAAGAACAAAATTAGATTCAGTAGCATGAAGTAAAAATGTACTAAAAATAAAAAAAATTCTGGTATGTTGCATATTGGAATTTTGAGTTTTCCCAATTTACACTGGTGCACACCTTTTTGCTTTTCTTCTTCTTCTTCTTTCGGCTGCTCCCATTAGGGGTCACCACAGCGGATCATCCGTCTCCATACCACCCTGTCCTCTACATCTGCCTCTTTCACACCAACTACCTGCATGTCTTCCCTCACCACATCCATGAACCTCCTCCTTGGCCTTCCTCTTTTCCTCCTCAAATCAAATCAAATCAAATCAAATTTTATTTGTCACATACACATACATACAGGGTACGACATGCAGTGAAATGCTTTTAACGACGGTCCGGCATGAGGGAATAAAATAGGGTAAAAAGGGGAATAACAATATAAATATAATAACAAAATTTAAGAAAAATATAGTAAGAAAAAGAAGGCAGATAAATAAAGATATAAAGATATCTAAATATATATGTATATATACATACATATACATATATACCTATATATACACATACACAGAAAATGTTTATGGCAGTGTGCAGTTAACCAGTAAACAACAGTAAACAGTAAACAAGTTAGGCATGTTTTTGATTGTCCATGAGTGTCAGTGTGCAGTAAGGTGTGGTGTAAAGTGTCCTTGTGCGGAATGGTGTGGTATAAAAAAAGAATATAAGAAATATGAAATAAATATGAAAAAGAAAATGAAAATATGAAAAGTAAAGTGCACTGTGCTGTGCAAGTCCAGTGTATAATGTGCCGTAGCACGAAAAGTGTGATTGTGCAGGGGAAAAAAAAGGGTGTAATGGAGAGAGTGGGCCAGTTTTTAGATCCTGGGTGTTTCCTGGTTTAAAGACCGAATGGCCTGCGGGAAGAAGCTCCTCCTCATTCTCTCTGTGTTCGCCTTCAGGGAGCGGAAGCGTTTCCCCGAACGCAACAGAGAAAAGAGTCCATTGTTGGGATGGCTGAGGTCCTTCACAATTTTCCTTGCTCTGGTCCTGCACCGCGTGCTGTAGATGTCCTGCAGGTCAGGGAGCTCGGTGTGGATGGTACGTTCAGCTGAACGCACCACCCTCTGGAGGGCTCGTCTGTCCTGCATGGTGCTGTTCCCGAACCAGGAAGTGATGCTACCCGTCAGAACGCTCTCAATGGTGCAAGTCTAAAAAGTCTTAAGCACCTGAGAGGGTAGTTTAAAGTCCCTTAAGCGTCTCAGATGGTACAGACGCTGCCGGGCCTTCTTCACCAGGGTGTTGATGTGACAGGACCAAGACAGGTCCTGTGTGATGTGAACACCCAGGTACCGGAAACTGTCCACTCTTTCCACTGGAGTCCCGCAGATGTTTAGCGGTTGGTATGACCGCTCCTGCTTCGTGCTGAAGTCCACGATCAACTCCTTAGTCTTGCTGACGTTCAGGAGAAGGTTGTTCTCCTGGCACCATCTCTCCAGGTTTTTAACCTCCTGTAGGTAGGCCGTCTCGTTGTTGTTGGAGATCAGGCCCACCACAACGGTGTCGTCAGCAAACTTGATGATGGTTGTGGAGTTGGAAGTGGCCACACAGTCATATGTGTACAGTGAGTACAGCAGGGGGCTCAGAACACAACCCTGGGGAGCTCCAGTGCTGAGGGTGAGGTGGATGAGGTGTGTTTTCCCACCCGTACAGCTTGTGGTCTGTCCGTCAGGAAGTTTGAGATCCATTGACACAGCGGCAGGCTGAGTCCCAGGACCTCCAACTTAGAGGTGAGTGTGGGGGGAATTATGGTGTTGAACGCTGAACTGTAGTCCACGAACAACATCTTTGTGTAATTCCCGTTTCTTTGGTCCAGGTGGCTGATAGTAGTGTGGAGTAGATGTGCAATTGCGTCCTCAGTCGAACGGTTCTGACGGTACGCAAACTGTAGTGGGTCCAGTGTGTCCGGTAGTGAGGCAGTGATGAAGTGTCTGACCAGTCTCTCAAAGCACTTCATCACCTCTGAGGTCAGAGCTACAGGGCGATAGTCATTTAGGCAGGCGGGCTGGGGTTTCTTCGGGACAGGGACAATAGTGGACTGTTTAAAACATGAGGGGACAACAGACTGTTCCAGAGAGAGGTTGAATATCTCAGTGAACACCGGTGCTAGCTGGTCAGCGCAGGCTTTCAGAACCCGACCTGTGATTCCATCTGGTCCTGCTGCCTTCCTGGTATTCACTCTCTTGAATGCCATCCTCACGTCATGCTGATGGTGTTTTTTTGCACCATATCATCCGTTAGTTTCCCGATGAATCCCACAACCGCTTCCGTAAACATGTTGACGTCATCAGAGCTGCGCCGAAACATGTCCCAGTCTGCGTCATCCAAAGCGTCCTGCAGAGCGGCCACCGATTGGTCAGTCCAGCGCGCGACCTCCCTCTGAACCGGAGCTTCCTGTTTTAGCCTTTGTTTGTAAACAGGCATGAGGAAGATGGCAGCATGGTCCGATTTCCCAAACGGTGGACGTGATTGTGCCTTGTAGCTGTTCTTAAATGTTGTGTAGCAGTGGTCCAGTGTTCTTTCGCCCCTGGTGGGGCAGGTGATGTGCTGATAAAAGTTCGGGAGTGCGCGCTTGAGGTTGGCACTGTTGAAATCTCCGACCACAATGAGCGCAGCGTGTTTGTTGTTGCGTTAATGACTCATGTAAGTCCCATACTGCAGTGTCCGTGTCCGCTTGAGGTGGAATATAAACGGCACTGACTTTGACCGAGCTGAATTCCCAAAGTAGATAGAAGGGCCGACATTTGATGGTCAGTAGTTCCAGGTTTGGTGTGCAGGAGCGTGAAAGAGGAACAATGCCCGCGCTGTCGCACCAGTGTTTGTTCACCATCAGACACACTCCACCTCCTCTTGACTTCCCCGACTCCAATGTTCTGTCCATGCGGTAAACCGAGAAGAACTCGGCCGGCTGGATGGCGTGGTCCGGTACCGCTGGGTTCAGCCATGTCTCGGTGAAGCAGAGAAGGTTGCAGTCCTGAATGTCTCTCTGGAACTTGACCCTTGCCCTGAGGTCGTCGAGCTTGTTCTCCAGTGACTGGACGTTGGCTAACAGGATACTAGGTAAGGGAGCGCGGTGTGCCCTCAGCCTGTTCCTGACGCCGGCTCGTTTCCCTCGCGGACGCCGGTACGGGTCGCGTCCTTTGTTCACCCTCAGGATCTCTCTCGGCCAGCATGGGTCCGGGTTTAAAAGCGCCGAAAGGTGAGTGCATTGTACACCAATAGATATAAGAGTGTCTCTGTCATATCTAATGGTGTCCATCTTGTGTAGATGGAAATAAAACTAGTTAAATAAAAGTATAAAATAAACAAAAAAAGAAAAACCGTAGCCGGAGCAGTCGTGACGGCAGCCGACCTCACCGGCGACATCTTGACTACTAGGGTGGCTACCAGGTGGCTCCATCCTCAGCATTCTTCTACCAATATAATTCATGTCCCTCCTTTGCACATGTCCAAACCATCTCAATCTCGCCTCCCTCACCTTGTTACCAAAACATCCTACATGCGCTGTCCCTCTAATAAACTCATTTCTAATCTTGTCCATCCTCGTCACTCCCAACGAAAACCTCAACATCTTTAGCTCTGCTACCTCCAGCTCCATCTCCTGTCTTTTACTCAATGCCACTGTCTCTAATCCATACAACATCACAGGTCTCACCACAGCCCTATAAACTTTCCCTTTCATTCTTGCAGATACTCTTCTATCACAAATCACTCCTGCCACTTTTCTCCACCCACTCCACCCTGCCTGCACTCTTTTCTTTACTTCTCTAACACACTCTCCATTACTTTGCACTGTTGACCCCAGGTACCTGAACTCCCCCACCTTTTCCACCTCTTCTCCCTGCAACTGCATCACTCCACTCCCCTCCCTCTCATTCACACACATGTACTCTGTCTTACTCCTACTGACTCTCATTCCCCTTCTCTCCAACGCATATCTCCACCTCTCCAGGCTCTTCTCACCCTGCTCCCTACTCTCACCACAAATCACAATATCATCATCATAGTCCAGGGAGACTCCTGTCTGACCTCGTCCGTCAACCTGTCCATCACCACTGCAAACAGGAAAGGGCTCAGGGCCTTGATGCAGTCCAACCTTCACCCTGAACCAGTCTGTCGTACCTACTGCACACTTCACTGCCGTCACACTGTCCTCATACATGTCCTGCACCACCCTCACATACTTCTCTGACACACCTGACTTCCTCATACAATACCACAACTCCTCTCTTGGCACTCTGTCGTACGCTTTCTCTAAATCCACAAATACACAATGCAATTCCTTCTGTCCTTCTCTATACTTCTCCATCAACATCCTCAAAGCAAATAAGGCATCTGTGGTGCTCTTCCTCGGCATGAAACCATACTGTTGCTCACAGATGGTCACCTCTTCTCTCAGCCTGGCTTCCACTACTCTTTCCCATAACTTCATGGTGTGACTGATCAACTTAATTCCCCTGTAATTACTGCAAGACTGCACATCTCCTTTATGCTTAAAGATCGGTACCAGCACACTTCTTCTCCATTTCTCAGGCATCTTCTCACCTTCCAAAATCCTGTTAAACAACCTGGTCAAAAACTCCACTGTCATCTCTCCTAAACATCTCCACGCTTCTACCGGTATGTCATCTGGTCCAACCGACTTTCCACTCTTCATCCTCTTAATCGCTGCTCTCACTTCCTCCTTACTAATCCTATCTACATCCTGCTTCACCAACTCCACATCGTCTAACCTTCTCTCTCTCTGATTTTCCTCATTCATCAGCTGCTCAAAATACTCCCTCCACCTTCTCAACACACTCTCCTCACTAGTCAACACATTTCCCTCTCCATCCTTTACTGCTCTAACTTGCAGTACATCCTTCCCAGCTCAGTCCCTCTGCCTGGCCAATCGGTATAAATCCTTTTCTCTTTCCTTAGTGTCCAACCTCTTATACAGCTCCTCATATGCCTTTTCCTTGGCTTTCGCCACATCCCTCTTTACCTGCTGCCGCATCTCCTTGTACTCCCGCTTACTTTTCTCATCACTCTGTCTATCCCACTTCTGTTTTGCCAACCTCTTTCTCCTTATGCTCTCCTGCACTTCCTCATTCCACCACCACGTCTCCTTGTCTTGCTTTCTATTTCCAGATGTCACACCAAGTACTTTTCTAGCTGCCTCCCTCATCACTCCTGCAGTAGTTGCCCAATCATCCAGCATCTCTTCACCACCACCAAACCTCTGTCTGACCTCTTCCCTGAACCTCACACTACAGTCTTCCTCCTTCAGTTTCCACCATCTTATTCTTCTTTCAGTCCTCACTCTCCTCCTCTTCTTCTTCACCTCCAAAACCATTCTACAGACCACCATCCGATACTGTCTAGCTACACTGTCCCCTGCCAACACCTTACAGTCTCCAATCTCCTTCAGGTTGCATCTCCTGCATAACACATAGTCCACCTGTGTGCACCTTCCTCCACTCTTATACGTCACCCTAAGATCCTCCTTCTTCTTAAAATAAGTGTTCACCACTGCCATTTCCATCCTTTTAGCAAAATCTACCACCATTTGCCCTTCCACATTCCTCTCCTTAAAACCATACCTACCCATCACCTCCTCATCACCTCTGTTCCCTTCACCTACATGCCCATTAAAGTCTGCCCCAATCACCAATCGTTCTTTCCTAGGTACACCATCTACCACTAATTCACTCCAGAATTTTTCCTTCTCCTCCATCTCACAGCCAACTTGTGGAGCATAAGCACTGATGACATTTATCATTATCCCTTCAACTTCCACCTTCACGATCATCACCCTATCAGAAACTCTCTTCACCTCCACTACAATCTTACTGTACTCTTCCTTCAGAATCACCACTACACCATTTCTCTTCCCATGCACACCATGATAGAGCAGTTTAAATCCACCTCCAATGTTCCTGGCCTTACTCCCTTTCCACTTGGTCTCCTGAACACACAGCATATCTACCTTTCTCCTCTCCATCATATCAGCTACCTCTCTCCCTTTACCTGTCATAGTACCAACATTAAACGTACCAACCCGAACCTCCAGTCTCCTACACTGCTCCTTTCCCTGCCATCTCTGTAGACGTCTTCCTCCTCTCCCTCTCCTCCTTCGGCCAACGGTAGCCCAATTTCCACCGGTACCCTGTCGGCTAACGATACCTGTGGCGGTCGTTGTTAACCCGGGCCTCGACCGATCCGGTATGAAATTCTTATTTGTGACCCCTCATATTTGATTTGGCACATGTTTTTACGCTGGATGCCCTTCCTAACGCAACCCTCTTTTTGCTTTTGATGACCTGATTGTTTGCATACCATGTGCCGGGTCCCTGTTGAGGCAAGATGTCCAAGTATGACGGCGTTGTCCTCAGCAGTTCCAATACATTTCTGTGAACATAATCATGTTGTTTGGTCGTGAGTCATGTGAGCTCCAAAAATATGGATTGATTATGAAAGCTTGGATGTCAGTGCATATCACTCATCAAAAGCATGCTTTAGTTTGGTGAACTATTTGGTTTTTCAACATGTACAGTTTTCCTGTTTGTTCATGATGGCCAAGGAGAAAAATCGTTTTTCTCAGCAAATTTTCCGGGTGCATGCTTTAAAAAACTGTTTTTTTTTTTTTTTTAAATGAGTTGCTTGGTTTGATGCCAATCTCCAGCCGTCAGTTGTAGGCGCTTACCTGGGGATGTAGCTTAGTGGTAGAGTGCATGCTTTGCATGTATGAGGTCCTGGGTTCAATCCCCAGCATCTCCAAGCTACTTCTTTATAATGCATAAAATGTCTATAAGTCTTAGATGTGCGCATATTCTTGTTGTGAGTCATGTGAGCTCCAAAAATGTCAGTGAATATTACGCAACACTTTAGTTTATGGTGAGTTGGTATGTTGAATGACACACGCAGCTCTTTTAAGTTGCATGATGGGCAAGTGGCAAGGCGTCGGTCTTGTAAACCGAAGATCATGGGTTCAATTCCCATTCATCCCTGTTTGTTGTATCTTTGCTCACTTTCATCTTGTCCAGTTCAATAAAATTTCTTTGTGTTCTTTTGGCAAAGCTCAAATTGCAGGGAATGTGTCTTTTGGGATGTTTAATAATAGATTTAATTTGCAAGCGTATGGTCCTGGTCTGAATCCCTTACACTTCAACAGGTCCAGCTGGGGATGTAGCTCAGCGGTAGAGCGCATGCTTTGCATGTATGAGGTCCTGGGTTCAATCCCCAGCCTCTCCAAGCTACTTCTTTATAATGCATAAAATGACTATAAGTTTTAGGTGCCCGCATATTCTTGTTGTATGGTCGTCAGTCATGTGAGCTCCAAAAATATGGATTGATTATGAAACTTGAATGTCAGTGCATATTGCGCAACAAAAGCATGCTCGGAGATGCTTGGAGATTTTAAAGTGAGTTGATATGTTGAATAACACTCGCAAGCTCTCTTAAATGGCATGATGGCCAAGTCACAAGGCGTCGGTCTCGTAAACCGAAAATCATGGGTTCAATCCCCATTCATGCCTGTTTGGTGAGTCATTCTTCTTTGCTCACTTTCATCTCGTGCAGTTCAATTAAATTTCTGTTCAGCTTGAACCAGCTTCTAGATTTGCCTTTGTGTTCTTCAGGCAAAGCTCAAATCGCAGGGGATTTGTGTTTTGGGATTTTTAATATTGTTTGTAATCTGCAAGCGTGAGGTCCTGGGCTGAATGCCCTACACTTCAACAGATACAGCTGGGGATGTAGCTCAGTGGTAGAGCGCTTGCTTTGCATGTATGAGGTCCTGGGTTCAACCCCCAGCATCTCCAGGTTGTTTCTTTAAAGAGATAATTTAGGCAACCTCCTAAATGTTTCTGCTTCCAGTTGTAACCTATCTCACTACAGCCCATATTACCTGAGATACATATCAAGTTGAGATAAAACAACCAAGTGAGACCTTCCAACATTCTGCTTTGATGGAAAACCTTTGTGAACAACAGTTTTAGCATGGCTTCAGCACCCAGCACCCAGCACTCCTAATGTGTATGCAGATCATTAACACCTCTATTGCCTTCGTCCAATACCCATTTCTTCTTCTTCTTCTTTCGGCTGCTCCCATTAGGGGTCGCCACAGCGGATCATCCGTCTCCATACCACCCTGTCCTCTACATCTGCCTCTTTCACACCAACTACCTGCATGTCTTCCCTCACCACATCCATGAACCTCCTCCTTGGCCTTCCTCTTTTCCTCCTACCTGGTGGCTCCATCTTCAGCATTCTTCTACCAATATAATTCATGTCCCTTCTCTGCACATGTCCAAACCATCTCAATCTCGCCTCCCTCACCTTGTCACCAAAACATGCTACATGTGCTGTCCCTCTAATAAACTCATTTCTAATCTTGTCCATCCTCGTCACTCCCAACGAAAACCTTAACATCTTCAGCTCTGCTACCTCCAGCTCCACCTCCTGTCTTTTACTCAATGCCACTGTCTCTAATCCATACAACATCGCAGGTCTCACCACAGTCCTATAAACTTTCCCTTTCATTTTTCTATTTTTCAATTTCATTGTTTCTTTAAAGAGATAATTTAGGCAACCTCCTAAATGTTTCTGCTTCCAGTTGTAACCTATCTCACTACAGCCCATATTACCTGAGATACATATCAAGTTGAGATAAAACAACCAAGTGAGACCTTCCAACATGCTGCTTTGATGGAAAACCTTTGTGAACAACAGTATTAGCATGGCTGCAGCACCCAGCACTCCTAATTTGTATCCAGATCATTACCACCTCTATTGCCTTCATCCAATACCCATTTAAGATTTCTAAATTAACAGCTTACGCTTCTACTGTGGAAGCACGTTTGGTACCACTTGGACTTTGTTCATCTCATTCCCATTGAAGGTTCATTTGAGACCCTCTGTGAAGTACCGCTAGAATCGTAAAATCAAAGTAAAAAAAGACAGCATAAGCAATGTGCCATTGTGTATTTACCAAGTCTCAGTAGATGCACCTTCTTACACCATAAACCTTCTATGTTTGGTGAACTATTTGGTTGTTTTACATGAACTGGTTCCCTCTTTATTTGTGATGGCCAAGAAGAACAAAATTAGATTCATTAGCATGAAGTAAAAATGTACTAAAAATAAAGAAATTCTGGTATGTTGCATATTGGAATTTTGAGTTTTCCCTATTTACACTGGTGCACACGTTTTGCTTTTCTTCTTCTTCTTCTTCTTTCGGCTGCTCCCATTAGGGGTCGCCACAGCGGATCATCCGTCTCCATACCACCCTGTCCTCTACATCTGCCTCTTTCACACCAACTACCTGCATGTCTTCCCTCACCACATCCATGAACCTCCTCCTTGGCCTTCCTCTTTTCCTCCTACCTGGTGGCTCCATCCTCAGCATTCTTCTACCAATATAATTCATGTCCCTCCTTTGCACATGTCCAAACCATCTCAATCTCGCCTCCCTCACCTTGTCAACAAAACATCCTACATGCACTGTCCCTCTAATAAACTCATTTCTAATCTTGTCCATCCTCGTCACTCCCAACGAAAACCTCAACATCTTTAGCTCTGCTACCTCCAGCTCCATCTCCTGTCTTTTACTCAATGCCACTGTCTCTAATCCATACAACATCGCAGGTCTCACCACAGCCCTATAAACTTTCCCTTTCATTCTTGCAGATACTCTTCTATCACAAATCACTCCTGCCACTTTTCTCCACCCACTTCACCCTGCCTGCACTCTTTTCTTTACTTCTCTAACACACTCTCCATTACTTTGCACTGTTGACCCCAGGTACCTGAACTCCCCCACCTTTTCCACCCCTTCTCCCTGCAACTGCATCACTCCACTCCCCTCCCTCTCATTCACACACATGTACTCTGTCTTACTCCTACTGACTCTCATTCCCCTTCTCTCCAACGCATATCTCCACCTCTCCAGGCTCTTCTCAACCTGCTCCCTACTCTCACCACAAATCACAATATCATCCGCAAACATCATAGTCCAGGGAGACTCCTGTCTGACCTCGTCCGTCAACCTGTCCATCACCACTGCAAACAGGAAAGGGCTCAGGGCCGATCCTTGATGCAGTCCAACCTTCACCCTGAACCAGTCTGACGTACCTACTGCACACTTCACTGCCGTCACACTGTCCTCATACATGTCCTGCACCACCCTCACATACTTCTCTGACACACCTGACTTCCTCATACAATACCACAACTCCTCTCTTGGCACTCTGTCGACGCTTTCTCTAAATCCACAAATACACAATGCAATTTCTTCTGTCCTTCTCTATACTTCTCCATCAACATCCTCAAAGCAAATAAGGCATCTGTGGTGCTCTTCCTCGGCATAAAACCATACTGTTGCTCACAGATGGTCACCTCTTCTCTCAGCCTGTCTTCCACTACTCTTTCCCATAACTTCATGGTGTGACTGATCAACTTAATTCCCCTGTAATTACTGCAAGACTGCACATCTCCTTTATGCTTAAAGATCGGTACCAGCACACTTCTTCTCCATTCCTCAAGGACTCTTCTCACCTTCCAAAATCCTGTTAAACAACCTGGTCAAAAACTCCACTGCCATCTCTCCTAAACATCTCCACGCTTCTACCGGTATGTCATCTGGTCCAACCGACTTTCCACTCTTCATCCTCTTAATCGCTGCTCTCACTTCCTCCTTACTAATCCTATCTACATCCTGCTTCACCAACTCCACATCGTCCAACCTTCTCTCTCTCTGATTTTCCTCATTCATCAGCTGCTCAAAATACTCCCTCCACCTTCTCAACACAATCTCCTCACTAGTCAACACATTTCCTCTCCATCCTTTACTGCTCTAACTTGCAGTACATCCTTCCCAGCTCGGTCCCTCTGCCTGGCCAATCGTTATAAATCCTTTTCTCCTTCCTTAGTGTCCAACCTCTTATACAGCTCCTCATATGCCTTTTCCTTGGCTTTCGCCACATCCCTCTTTACCTGCTGCCGCATCTTTCTCCTTACTTTTCTCATCACTCTGTCTATCCCACTTCTGTTTTGCCAACCTCTTTCTCCTTATGCTCTCCTGCACTTCCTCATTCCACCACCACGTCTCTTTTTCTTGCTTTCTATTTCCAGATGTCACACCAAGTACATTTCTAGCTGCCTCCCTCATCACTCCTGCAGTAGTTGCCCAATCATCCAGCATCTCTTCACCACCACCAAACCTCTGTCTGACCTCTTCCCTGAACCTCACACTACAGTCTTCCTCCTTCAGTTTCCACCATCTTATTCTTCTTTCAGTCCTCACTCTCCTCCTCTTCTTCTTCACCTCCAAAACCATTCTACAGACCACCATCCAATACTGTCTAGCTACACTGTCTCCTGCCAACACCTTACAGTCTCCAATCTCCTTCAGGTTGCATCTCCTGCATAACACATAGTCCACCTGTGTGCACCTTCCTCCACTCTTATACGTCACCCTATGATCCTCCTTCTTCTTAAAATAAGTGTTCACCACTGCCATTTCCATCCTTTTAGCAAAATTTACCACCATTTGCCCTTCCACATTCCTCTCCTTAAAACCATACCTACCCATCACCTCCTCATCACCTCTGTTTCCTTCACCTACATGCCCATTAAAGTCTGCCCCAATCACCAATCGTTCTTTCCTACACTGTCTACCACTTCATCTAATTCACTCCAGAACCTCCAGTCTCCTACACTGCTCCTTTCCCTGCCATCTCGGTAGACGTCTTCCTCCTCTCCTTCTCCTCCTTCGGCCAACAGTAGCCCAATTTCCACCGGTACCCTGTCGGCTAACGATACCTGTGGCGGTCGTTGTTAACCTGGGCCTCGACCGATCCGGTATGAAATTCTTATTTGTGACCCGCATATTTGATTTGGCACATGTTTTTACGCTGGATGCCCTTCCTAACGTAACCCTCCCCATTTGCCCGGGCTTGGGACCGGCACTAAGAGTGCACTGGCTTGTGCAGCCATAATGGCTGGGTTGCACACCTTTTTGCTTTTGATGACCTGATTGTTTGCATACCATGTGCCGGGTCCCTGTTGAGGCGAGATGTCCAAGTATGACGGCGTTGTCCTCAGCAGTTCCAATACATTTCTGTGAACATAATCATGTTGTTTGGTCGTGAGTCATCTGAGCTCCAAAAATATGGATTGATTATGAAAGCTTGGATGTCAGTGCATATCACTCATCAAAAGCATGCTTTAGTTCGGTGAACTTTTTGGTTTTTCAACATGTACAGGTTTCCTGTTTGTTCATGATGGCACCCAGCACTCCTGTTCATGATCAGCACCCAGCACTCCTAATGTGTATGCAGATCATTAACACCTCTATTGCCTTCGTCCAATACCCATTTAAGATTTCTAAATTAACAGCTTACGCTTCTACTGTGGAAGCACGTTTGGTACCACTCGGACTTTGTTCATCTCATTCCCATTGAAGGTTCATTTGAGACCCACTGTGAAGTACCGCTAGAATCATAAAATCAAAGTAAAAAAAGACAGCATAAGCAATGTGCCATTGTGTATTTACCAAGTCTCAGTAGATGCACCTTCTTACACCATACACCTTCTATGTTTGGTGAACTATTTGGTTGTTTTACATGAACTGGTTCCCTCTTTATTTGTGATGGCCAAGAAGAACAAAATTAGATTCAGTAGCATGAAGTAAAAATGTACTAAAAATAAAGAAATTCTGGTATGTTGCATATTGGAATTTTGAGTTTTCCCAATTTACACTGGTGCACACCTTTTTGCTTTTGATGACCTGATTGTTTGCATACCATGTGCCGGGTCCCTGTTGAGGCGAGATGTCCAAGTATGACGGGGTTGTCCTCAGCAGTTCCAATACATTTCTGTGAACATAATCATGTTGTTTGGTCGTGAGTCATGTGAGCTCCAAAAATATGGATTGATTATGAAAGCTTGGATGTCAGTGCATATCACTCATCAAAAGCATGCTTTAGTTTGGTGAACTATTTGGTTTTTCAACATGTACAGGTTTCCTGTTTGTTCATGATGGCCAAGGAGAAAAATCGTTTTTCTCAGCAAATTTTCCAGATGCATGCTTTAAAAAACTTTTTTTTTTTTTTTTTTTTTTAAATGAGTTGTTTGGTTTGATGCCAATCTCCAGTTGTCAGTTACCTGGAGTCACTTACCTGGGGTTCTAGCTCAGTGGTAGTGTGCATGCTTTGCATGTATGAGGTCCTGGGTTCAATCCCCAGCATCTCCAAGCTACTTCTTTATAATGCATAAATGTCTATAAGTTTTAGGTACACGCATATGCTTGTTGTATGGTCATGAGTCATGTGAGCTCCAAAAATATGGATTGATTATGAAAGCTTGAATGTCAGTACTTAACACTTTAGTTTATGGTGAGTTGGTATGTTGAATGACACACTCAGGCTCCCTTAAATGGCATGATGGCCAATTGGCAAGGTGTCGGTCTTGTAAACTGACGATCCTGGGTTCAATTCCCATTCATGCCTGTTTGATGTATTTTTCCTCTTTGCTCACTTTCATCTTGTCCAGTTCAATAATATTTCTGTTCAACTTAAAGCAGCTTCTTGATTTGCCTTTGTGTTCTTCAGGCAAAGCTCAAATCGCAGGGAATGTGTGTTTTGGGATGTTTATTAAGACATGTAATTTGCAAGCGGTCTGAATCTCTTACACTTCAACAGCTCTGGCTGGGGATGTAGCTCAGTGGTAGCGCGCGTGCTTTGCATGTATGAGATCATGGGTTCAATCCCCAGCATCTCCAGGTTGTTTCCTTAAAGACAAAATTTAGGCAACCTCCTAAATGTTTCTGCTTCCAGTTGTAACCTATCTCACTACAGCCCATATTACCTGAGATACTTATCAAGCTGAGATAAAAGCACCAAGTGAGACCTTCCAAAATGCTTTTTTACTGGAAATTTTGTAAAGAACAGATTTGGCACGGCTTCAGCACCCACCACTCCTAATGTGTATGCAGATCATTAACACCTCTATTGCGTTCGTCCAATACCCATTTATGATTTCTAAAATAACAGCTTAAACTTCTACTGTGAAAGCACATTTGGTACCACTCGGACTTTGTTCATCTCATTCCCATTGAAGGTTCATTTGAGACACACTGTGAAGTACCGCCAGAATCGTGAATTCAAAGTAAAAAAAAAAAAAAGGTCAGTTTGAAACCTCTGGCATTTTTATAATTCGCCATTAAATACTGTCCAGGAAAGTGGATTGGGGATGCCAATGGTCTCTCGCACATGCCACTGTTGATGAAACAGTACATGGGAACCCGCTCAGAGGAGGTACAACCTGAAATGATGGTCAGTATATCCCAGGCGGTGATGGTATGAAAACAGGAGCGAGGCCCGTAGTTGTGTCCACTCACCATTACATCAGCACTGGCAGTAGAACAGGAGGAGGAGTTGCTCCCATCAGTTGCAGAGATCCCCAAGGAAGTTCTGAGAAAAGCTCAGGAAGACGATCCTGAAATAAAATACATTTTTATGTGCCTTAAGTCAAAAACACAACACATTAGCAGGAGCCATGGCAAAGAGGCTTGGGGACTGTTAAGGGAAATAAACAGACTGTACTTGGACGCACATGGTCTTTTGTTCTGGAAAACAGCAACCCGTCATCAGATGATCCTGCCAAAAATAATATCATGCGCTTGTTTATAAGGAGTTACATGAAGACATGGGCCATCTCGGAGCCGAACGAGTGATGAACTTGATTAGGGATAGATTTTATTGGCCTCGCATACAAAAGGAAGTGGAACACCACATCACACGTGTTTGCAGTTGTCTGACAAACAGGCGTCCGAACAGGGTAATCCGAGCTCCTCTGACTAATATTACTACAACTTATCCATTTCATTTGGTCTCTATTGATGTTTTATATCTAGAGAAGTGTAAAGGAGTCTATGAATAAATTTTAATTGTAATGGACCACTTTACATTGTTCGCTCAAGCGTATGCATGTAGAAACAAGAGTGCCAAGACAGCTGCAGAGAAGGTGTTCGGTGACTTTGTTTTGAAGTTTGGTTTCCCAACAAAACTGCACCATGACCAAGGCAGGGAATTCGACAACAAGCTGTTTGCCAAATTACAATAGTACAGTGGTGTGCAAGGTTCCCAAACAACCCCATATCACCCTACAGGGAAATGGACAAGTTGAGCGGTTCAACCAAACATTGCTTGCAATGCTGAGAGCCTTACTCGAGACCGCCAAAACAAACTGGAAGTCATCATTCACAAAGGTTGTGAATGCATACAACTGCACAAGAAATGAGGCGATGGGGTTCACACCATGCTACCTTCTGTTCGGCCGTTGACCAATGTTGCCTATCGATGTTATGTTTGGTATACAAGTAAAGGACCAAAACTCCTCTTACGATGACTATACTGAGAGCTGGAGGAAGCGAATCATGAAGGCATATGAGTTAGCCTCAAGAGTATCCAACAAGGCAAAGGAGAGAGGAAAAGCTTTAAATGACAAGAAACTCTGGTAACAGAGTATTGGTCCGTAATTTTAAAGAGAGAAGTAGACCTGGGAAACTCAGATAATTTTGGGAAGAGCAAATTTATGTGGTCACCCAGAGGAAGTATAGTCCAGTATATGAAATCCGAACTGAAAACGGGAAAGGAAAAACAAGAATACTCCACAGAAACCTGTTGTTACCACATGACTACTTACCTGTAGAAACAGAACACTTACCTGGAGGACCAGAAGAAAATAACAAGAAGAAAAGCATGGCGAGAAAACCCTTTAAAACAGAAAAATCAGATGCACTACGACAGCTCAGATGATGATGATTTTTGGGAAAGTCTGGTCGGAATGCCAATGAGCAGAGAGAGTCGAGATTACAGCAGCTGTCAACAGTCAGAACCTCAAGAATCCCATCCAGAGGATACAGCCATGCTCAACAGTGCAGAGTCAGAGGGAGAAGATGAGGTCTAATCAGCAAGAGGAGAGGTTGTAGAAACCAATGAAGCTGAAAAGATTGATTTAGAGACTCCTTCGCAAACACTCTGCAAAAGAGAATATCCTTTGAGAAACAGGAAAGCAATTCAAGCAATTCAGTTACAACACCCTAGGCCAGCCTAGCATTGTGGATGTTTAAAATGCTGAGTTAAACAAGACATAAATAGTGTTAGTTACAGCAATAATTGCACTTCAGTTCTACAAGGTTAATCAGTTCAGTTAAGTTCAAAGAAAAAAAGAAATAAATAAAAAAGCATAAATAATTTTTTGTGTTTTATCCATGTTTAGTTAGTAAGTACATTCCAGAAAATAACACGTACAATGTAGATTGTTTCTATGGTGTAAGGTTAATTTCCTTAATTGAAAGTAAAGATTCCTTATGATGAACAGTGTTGGTGGCAGAAGATCATGGTGCACAATGATGTCTGCTGCAAACACGACATAAAAAAAGGAGATAAATTGCGTGTGTGGCCTGCAAAATACAGCTCGAGTACTCAAAATGTTGTATCGCTAACCAAAGGAACAATCTCATAGGTGGAACCAAAAGTGTATTCTGAGAATGTCAGGACTACATTCTATATTGTAGTAAAAAATGTGGGGAAATTCTCTACCCCACCTTAAGAGTGTTTGTTCTGAGAAATGTCCGTTTTAAAATTCTGGCATCTTTATTGAATCAGTTAGCACACATTTGTATATTCACAGCCAGCTGAGGAGTGCCCAGCGGGTGGCAGTTTCCAGGTAAGAATCCCCAAAAAGTAAGAGAAGAATAGTAAATAACGCGTCATGAGGGGTGCTGTGGAAAGATCTGTTATCTATTATCTCTATTACAAATATATTGGCTAAATAAAGAGAGAACCCGAATCTACCACACGTTTGTTGTCTACTTCAAGTGTGCTACATCACTACAGCTCATATTACCTGAGATACTTATCAAGTTGAGATAACAACTAAGTAAGGGCTTCCAATATGCTGCTTTGATGGAAAACCTTTGTGAAAAATAGTTTTGGCACTGCTTCAGCACCCACCACTTCTAATGTGGATGCAGATCATTAACACCGCTAATAGCCAATTAAGATTTCTGAAATAACAGCTTAAGCTTCTGGTGTGGAAGCAAGTTTGGTAACCTCTCCAACTGTGTTCATCTAATTTACTTTGATAGTTATTTTAAGACACACTGTGAAGTGCCGCAAGATTCATGACATCAAAGTAAAAAAATCATCATAAGCAATGTGCCATAGTGTATTGACCATGTCTCAGCAGATGAACCTTCTTACACCATACACCTGGAAATATTTGGTTGTTTAACATGTACTGGTTACTTGTTTATTTATGATGGCCAAGGAGAAAAACGTTTATCTCAGCAAATTTTATGTCTGCATGCTTTCATAATTTATTTTTGATGATTTACGTGGTTGTATTTCATAAGTGAGCTGCTGCCAGGCGTAATGGCGTAGTAAGAAGGCATCAGCCAAAGATCATGGGTTCAATCCCTGTTCATGACTTTCTGAATCCGTTTGCTAAATATTTCATTATGTGTGATTCCTCTTTTTTCCTCTCTTTTAATTAGCGCAAAATAAGTTGGTGCGGCTGACATTGTTAAACCTAATTATGAAACAGAACTGGGGGATGTAGCTGAGTGGTAGCCTGCATGCGTTACAGGTATAAAGTCCGGAGTTAAATTTTGAGCATCTCCTTGCTGTTTCTTTAAAATCTAAATAAAAAAATAGAGGCAACATCCAAAGCTATACTATGTGGTAGTGAAATGTTATACTGTCATTAATCAAAAACGTTAAAAAAAAGTCTTTCAAAGGTTGCATTTTGTAAAAATGTACACGACTGCCGTGAACAGCTGTCGACACTCCTCTGTGCTAGGAGGGACCCCACGCTTCCAAAACCTTAACACCTCTTCTATGGGGTGATCATTCTCCTGCAATGGCTGCATATTTGCAGAAAGACCAGGCAATACCATGACCGCTGCTTGTAAACCCACCCCTGTCACTTTAGCTTGCCTTACCATGATTGGAAGCTTTATACCAGGTAGTACTTTCTCCAACTCACCCCGAATCGGGGACCCTACCAGGAGGGAGCATGTGCATTCTGGTTACTCTGTCCAGGACAATAGCTTAGCTCAAAATCCATTGCTGCTCTGTGCCCACTAGCTTGGCAGTAGTGTAGTGAATTTAGCTCACAAAAAGGGAAATATCTATGAGTAATTAGTACAGGTTATAATTACTTATAAATATTTGATTTAAATCTTAGAATTAATTGTAATAGAATCAATGTTACAATTATTTTATCTGTTCATCCACCGAGCAGACAGTATAATCTTTTATCAATTCCAGGAAAGGTTATCTCCCCAGCTAAGAAAGAAACAACTCCCTACTTTACACCATACTAGTTATAATTTAGCATGTAGCAAGATCAAAAGTATTTAGGTCCCCTAACCACACCCATCTTTGGTGGAATGGCCAATACGAGGCATAAATCTATTAGAGGAAAACATTTTCTTTGTCTTCATTCATGGCCTGCTTGCATGTTTATGGCTGGTCTGAAGAACTTATGAAGTTTTACCCAAAGTGTAACAGTCGAGTTCAGCAGGGTGTGAGCTGCCTTGGTTCCTTAGACTGAGAGTTGATCTTAGTGAGGTTTAGCAATGTCTTTGACTGAGTCCCACTTCTCCGATGGTTCCGCTTGAATGTGTGAGGAATAGCAGCTGTGCACCTGTCCATGAACCTTTGTACTCCATCGTTTCTTTTGAGCAGGAATAAGGCAAGGCCAAGATTCAGTGCCTACCCTATGCCTGTGGGGATGAAAAGCCCTGTGTCAGTGGCAGTCTAGGATCGGATAACAGGGAAGTTGGTTGGCATCAGCAGTCGAGACAGTGCTTTTAGGGTTGTTTTGATTGGGGTGATGTTGATCATTTGTACCCCCTTTCTCAATTTGCAGTTCTAGTTCAGGATCCAGGGTGAGATTTAAACCCCGTTGAGGTCTTCAGTAGGGGGCTTTTAACCCCTTTTTGAACTGGGAATTCTTGGCTAGGAAGTATTAGTCAGCTGGTTAAGGGAAATTATGTGGTGTGCTTTCCTTTAGTTAAGTCTCTGTTCTTAATAAAAGAGACTTGACTCAGTGCGGTGTCTATCAGTGTCTATCTCCACTTAACATCGATGGAGCCTCCGTGGAGATCGTCAAGAGCACCAAATTCCTTGCCGTTTATTCGGCGGATAATCTCACCTGGTCACTCAACACCAGCTCCATCACCAAAAAAGCCTAGCTTCTCTACTTCCTGAGAAGGCTGAGGAAAGCTTAATCCCTCCTCACATCCTGACCATGTTCTACAGAGGGGCCATTGAGAGCACCTTGAGCAGCTGCATTACTGCCTGGTTTGGGAACTGCACCGTCAACAGCATTGTGAATGACCACACACTCTTTTCAATCTCCTACCATCAGGAAAGCGGTGCTGAAGCATTCGGGCCACTAAATCCAGACTGTGTAACAGCCTCTATCCCCAAGCCATTAGGCTTCTCAACAAAGAATTGAACTGAACTGAACTCACACACACGCACACACACACACACAACTGCGTGACTGATTTGTACAACCCAGACTCAATACACACTCGTACTCACTTCACACACCCATGACTTTAGTACCACCCACATGACATCACCTCATTACCATAAACTTTTTAAATGTTTTCTTTGCACATCTTTTCTGAACTGCTACTATAAACAAGAGCAGCTCAGTGGTAGAGCGCATGCTTTGCATGTATGAGGTCCTGGGTTCAATCCCTGTTCATGACTTTCTGAATCCGTTTGCTAAATATTTCATTATGTGTGATTCCTCTTTTTCCTCTCTTTTAATTAGCGCAAAATAAGTTGGTGCGGCTGACATTGTTAAACCTAATTATGAAACAGAACTGGGGATGTAGCTCAGTGGTAGAGCGCATGCTTTGCATGTATGAGGTCCTGGGTTCAATCCCAGCATCTCCAAGCTACTTCTTTATAATGCATAAAATGTCTATAAGTTTTAGATGCGCATATTCTTGTTGTGAGTCATGTGAGCTCCAAAATATGGATTGATTTGAATGTCAGTGCATATCACTCATCAAAAGCATGCTTTAGTTTGGTGAACTATTTGGTTTTCAACATACAGTTTCCTGTTTGTTCATGATGGCCAAGGAGAAAAACGTTTATCTCAGCAAATTTTATGTCTGCATGCTTTCATAATTTATTTTTGATGATTTACGTGGTTGTATTTCATAAGTGAGCTGCTGCCAGGCGTAATGGCGTAGTAAGAAGGCATCAGCCAAAGATCATGGGTTCAATCCCTGTTCATGACTTTCTGAATCCGTTTGCTAAATATTTCATTATGTGTGATTCCTCTTTTTTCCTCTCTTTTAATTAGCGCAAAATAAGTTGGTGCGGCTGACATTGTTAAACCTAATTATGAAACAGAACTGGGGGATGTAGCTGAGTGGTAGCCTGCATGCGTTACAGGTATAAAGTCCGGAGTTAAATTTTGAGCATCTCCTTGCTGTTTCTTTAAAATCTAAATAAAAAAATAGAGGCAACATCCAAAGCTATACTATGTGGTAGTGAAATGTTATACTGTCATTAATCAAAAACGTTAAAAAAAAGTCTTTCAAAGGTTGCATTTTGTAAAAATGTACACGACTGCCGTGAACAGCTGTCGACACTCCTCTGTGCTAGGAGGGACCCCACGCTTCCAAAACCTTAACACCTCTTCTATGGGGTGATCATTCTCCTGCAACAGCTGAGCAAGATCCTGAGTGCAAGAGCTTTTAGATGGATTTGGAATTTTCTAGGTAATTGCCCTGCAAAACATGGCAACATAGAATCAAAACAAATGGGATAAACCGATACTCATCCTCTGTTCACCAGAATAAGAATCTGGCATGAACTTCTCCAGGGAACCTCTTTGCTATGTTGCATGTCTAACAATGAAGTATCACTTGTGATGGTCTGCAGGTGATTTACATTTTAGGTGCCAGTAGACCATAAATTTACTTGCATGCTTCTTTAACTTGTTGTGTTTCCTCTGCAACAGCTGAGCAAGATCCTGAGTGCAAGAGCTTTTAGATGGATTTGGAATTTTCTAGGTAATTGCCCTGCAAAACATGGCAACATAGAATCAAAACAAATGGGATAAACCAATGCTCATCCTCTGTTCACCAGAATAAGAATCTGGCATGAACTTCTCCAGTGGAACCTCTTTGCTATGTTGCATGTCTAACAATGAAGTATCACTTGTGATGGTCTGCAGGTGATTTACATTTTAGGTGCCAGTTGACCATAAATTTAGTTGCATGCTTCTTTAACTTGTTGTGTTTCCTCTGCAACAGCTGAGCAAGATCCTGAGTGCAAGAGCTTTTAGATGGATTTGGAATTTTCTAGGTAATTGCCCTGCAAAACATGGCAACATAGAATCAAAACAAATGGGATAAACCGATGCTCATCCTCTGTTCACCAGAATAAGAATCTGGCATGAACTTCTCCAGGGAACCTCTTTGCTATGTTGCATGTCTAACAATGAAGTATCACTTGTGATGGTCTGCAGCTTATTTACATTTTAGGTGCCAGTAGACCATAAATTTAGTTGCATGCTTCTTTAACATTTGACCCAGATGGGATTGAACCCACAATCCTCAGCTCCAAGGCTGATGCCTTATCCATTAGGCCACTGGGCCAGTAAAGAAACATGTGGGTGGTGCAACAACAGAACAATATTTTGTTAGCAAGACGTTTTTGAGGGTCATAGGAATTTGCTAGGCTATATTAAGCTGCAGAGTAAGTTAAACAAGATCGTAAAAAGAAAAAGACACCAGCCAGGAGTCAAAGCCAGGTCACAAGAATGGGAATCTTTCACAATACCACTACACCACTAGTGTTTTCGCCACCTTCAATCTGGTTAATATTTAGCAACACATGACAAGACTCTGCATCAGCATGATTGGACTACACCACTGATGCTTCTTTAACTTGTTGTGTTTCCTCTGCAACAGCTGAGCAAGATCCTGAGTGCAAGAGCTTTTAGATGGATTTGGAATTTTCTAGGTAAATTGCCCTGCAAAACATGGCAACATAGAATCAAAACAAATGGGATAAACCGATGCTCATCCTCTGTTCACCAGAATAAGAATCTGGCATGAACTTCTCCAGGGGAACCTCTTTGCTATGTTGCATGTCTAACAATGAAGTATCACTTGTGATGGTCTGCAGCTTATTTACATTTTAGGTGCCAGTAGACCATAAATTTAGTTGCATGCTTCTTTAACTTGTTGTGTTTCCTCTGCAACAGCTGAGCAAGATCCTGAGTGCAAGAGCTTTTAGATGGATTTGGAATTTTCTAGGTAATTGCCCTGCAAAACATGGCAACATAGAATCAAAACAAATGGGATAAACCGATACTCATCCTCTGTTCACCAGAATAAGAATCTGGCATGAACTTCTCCAGTGGAACCTCTTTGCTATGTTGCATGTCTAACAATGAAGTATCACTTGTGATGGTCTGCAGGTGATTTACATTTTAGGTGCCAGTAGACCATAAATTTAGTTGCATGCTTCTTTAACTTGTTGTGTTTCCTCTGCAACAGCTGAGCAAGATCCTGAGTGCAAGAGCTTTTAGATGGATTTGGAATTTTCTAGGTAATTGCCCTGCAAAACATGGCAACATAGAATCAAAACAAATGGGATAAACCGATGCTCATCCTCTGTTCACCAGAATAAGAATCTGGCATGAACTTCTCCAGTGGAACCTCTTTGCTATGTTGCATGTCTAACAATGAAGTATCACTTGTGATGGTCTGCAGCTTATTTACATTTTAGGTGCCAGTAGACCATAAATTTACTTGCATGCTTCTTTAACTTGTTGTGTTTCCTCTGGCAACAGCTGAGCAAGATCCTGAGTGCAAGAGCTTTTAGATGGATTTGGAATTTTCTAGGTAATTGCCCTGCAAAACATGGCAACATAGAATCAAAACAAACGGGATAAACCAATGCTCATCCTCTGTTCACCAGAATAAGAATCTGGCATGAACTTCTCCAGGGAACCTCTTTGCTATGTTGCATGTCTAACAATGAAGTATCACTTGTGATGGTCTGCAGCTTATTTACATTTTAGGTGCCAGTTGACCATAAATTTAGTTGCATGCTTCTTTAACTTGTTGTGTTTCCTCTGACGCAACAGCTGAGCAAGATCCTGAGTGCAAGAGCTTTTAGATGGATTTGGAATTTTCTAGGTAATTGCCCTGCAAAACATGGCAACATAGAATCAAAACAAATGGGATAAACCAATGCTCATCCTCTGTTCACCAGAATAAGAATCTGGCATGAACTTCTCCAGGGAACCTCTTTGCTATGTTGCATGTCTAACAATGAAGTATCACTTGTGATGGTCTGCAGGTGATTTACATTTTAGGTGCCAGTAGACCATAAATTTAGTTGCATGTTTCTTTAACATTTGACCCAGATGGGATTGAACCCACAATCCTCAGCTCGAAGGCTGATGCCTTATCCATTAGGCCACTGGGCCAGTAAAGAAACATGTGGGTGGTGCAACAACAGAACAATATTTTGTTAGCAAGACTTTTTGAGGGTCATAGGATTTGCTAGGCTATATTAAGCTGCAGAGTAAGTTAAACAAGATCGTAAAAAGAAAAAGACACCAGCCAGGAGTCAAAACCAGGTCACAAGAATGGGAATCTTTCACAATACCACTGCACCACTAGTGTTTTCGCCACCTTCAATCTGGTTCATATTTAGCAACACATGACAAGACTCTGCATCAGCAAGATTGGACTACACCACTGATGCTTCTTCAACTTGTTATGTTTCCTCTGACGCAACAGCTGAGCAAGATCCTGAGTGCAAGAGCTTTTAGATGGATTTGGAATTTTCTAGGTTAATTGCCCTGCAAAACATGGCAACATAGAATCAAAACAAATGGGATAAACCGATACTCATCCTCTGTTCACCAGAATAAGAATCTGGCATGAACTTCTCCAGTGGAACCTCTTTGCTATGTTGCATGTCTAGCAATGAAGTATCACTTGTGATGGTCTGCAGGTGATTTACATTTTAGGTGCCAGTTGACCATAAATTTAGTTGCATGTTTCTTTAACATTTGACCCAGATGGGATTCGAACCCACAATCCTCAGATCCGAAGGCTGATGCCTTATCCATTAGGCCACTTGGCCAGGAAAGGAAACGTGTGGGTGGTGCAACAACAGAACAATATTTTGTTAGCAAGACGTTTTTGAGGGTCATAGGAATTTGCTAGGCTATATTAAGCTGCAGAGTAAGATAAACAAGATCGTAAAAAAAAAAAGACACCAGCCAGGAGTCAAAGCCAGGTCACAAGAATGGGAATCTTTCACAATACCACTGCACCACTAGTGTTTTCGCCACCTTCAATCTGGTTAATATTTAGCAACACATGACAAGACTCTGCATCAGCATGATTGGACTACCACTGATGCTTCTTTAACATTTGACCCAGATGGGATTGAACCCACAATCCTCAGCTCCAAGGCTGATGCCTTATCCATTAGGCCACTGGGCCAGTAAAAGAAACATGTGGGTGGTGCAACAACAGAACAATATTTTGTTAGCAAGACCTTTTTTGAGGGTCATAGGAATTTGCTAGGCTATATTAAGCTGCAGAGTAAGATAAACAAGATCGTAAAAAAAAAAAGACACCAGCCAGGAGTCAAAGCCAGGTCACAAGAATGGGAATCTTTCACAATACCACTACACCACTGGTGTTTTTACCACCTTCAATCTGGTTAATATTTAGCAACACATGACAAGACTCTGCATCAGCATGATTGGACTACACCACTGATGCTTCTTTAACTTGTTGTGTTTCCTCTGACGCAACAGCTGAGCAAGATCCTGAGTGCAAGAGCTTTTAGATGGATTTGGAATTTTCTAGGTTAATTGCCCTGCAAAACATGGCAACATAGAATCAAAACAAATGGGATAAACCGATACTCATCCTCTGTTTACCAGAATAAGAATCTGGCATGAACTTCTCCAGTGGAACCTCTTTGCCATGTTGCATGTCTAACAATAAAATATCACTTGTGATGGTCTGCAGGTGATTTACATTTTAGGTGCCAGTTGACCATAAATTTAGTTGCATGCTTCTTTAACATTTGACCCAGATGTTCATGCCAGATTCAATCCTCAGCTCGAAGGCTGATGCCTTATCCATTAGGCCACTGGGCCACTAAAGGAAACATGTGGGTGGTGCAACAACAGAACAATATTTTGTTAGCAAGACGTTTTTGAGGGTCATAGGAATTTGCTAGGCTATATTAAGCTGCAGAGTAAGTTAAACAAGATCGTAAAAAAAAAAAAAAGACACCAGCCAGGAGTCAAAGCCAGGTTACAAGAATGGGAATCTTTCACAATACCACTACACCACTAGTGTTTTCGCCACCTTCAATCTGATTAATATTTAGCAACACATGACAAGACTCTGCATCAGCATGATTGGACTACACCACTGATGCTTCTTTAACTTGTTGTGTTTCCTCTGACGCAACAGCTGAGCAAGATCCTGAGTGCAAGAGCTTTTAGATGGATTTGGAATTTTCTAGGTTAATTGCCCTGCAAAACATGGCAACATAGAATCAAAACAAATGGGATAAACCGATACTCATCCTCTGTTTACCAGAATAAGAATCTGGCATGAACTTCTCCAGTGGAACCTCTTTGCCATGTTGCATGTCTAACAATAAAGTATCACTTGTGATGGTCTGCAGGTGATTTACATTTTAGGTGCCAGTTGACCATAAATTTAGTTGCATGCTTCTTTAACATTTGACCCAGATGTTCATGCCAGATTCAATCCTCAGCTCCGAAGGCTGATGCCTTGTCCATTAGGCCACTGGGCCACTAAAGGAAACATGTGGGAGGTGTAACAACAGAACAATATTTTTTTAGCAAGACGTTTTTGAGGGTCATAGGAATTTGCTAGGCTATATTAAGCTGCAGAGTAAGTTAAACAAGATCGTAAAAAAAAAAAAAAAAGACACCAGCCAGGAGTCAAAGCCAGGTCACAAGAATGGGAATCTTTCACAATACCACTACACCACTAGTGTTTTCGCCACCTTCAATCTGATTAATATTTAGCAACACATGACAAGACTCTGCATCAGCATGATTGGACTACACCACTGATGCTTCTTTAACTTGTTGTGTTTCCTCTGACGCAACAGCTGAGCAAGATCCTGAGTGCAAGAGCTTTTAGATGGATTTGGAATTTTCTAGGTTAATTGCCCTGCAAAACATGGCAACATAGAATCAAAACAAATGGGATAAACCGATACTCATCCTCTGTTCACCAGAATAAGAATCTGGCATGAACTTCTCCAGTGGAACCTCTTTGCTATGTTGCATGTCTAACAATGAAGTATCACTTGTGATGGTCTGCAGGTGATTTACATTTTAGGTGCCAGTTGACCATAAATTTAGTTGCATGCTTCTTTAACATTTGACCCAGATGTTCATGCCAGATTCAATCCTCAGCTCGAAGGCTGATGCCTTATCCATTAGGCCACTGGGCCACTAAAGGAAACATGTGGGTGGTGCAACAACAGAACAATATTTTGTTAGCAAGACGTTTTTGAGGGTCATAGGAATTTGCTAGGCTATATTAAGCTGCAGAGTAAGTTAAACAAGATCGTAAAAAAAAAAAAAAGACACCAGCCAGGAGTCAAAGCCAGGTCACAAGAATGGGAATCTTTCACAATACCACTACACCACTAGTGTTTTCGCCACCTTCAATCTGATTAATATTTAGCAACACATGACAAGACTCTGCATCAGCATGATTGGACTACACCACTGATGCTTCTTTAACTTGTTGTGTTTCCTCTGACACAACAGCTGAGCAAGATCCTGAGTGCAAGAGCTTTTAGATGGATTTGGAATTTTCTAGGTAAATTGCCCTGCAAAACATGGCAACATAGAATCAAAACAAATGGGATAAACTGATACTCATCCTCTGTTCACCAGAATAAGAATCTGGCATGAACTTCTCCAGTGGAACCTCTTTGCTATGTTGCATGTCTAACAATGAAGTATCACTTGTGATGGTCTGCAGCTTATTTACATTTTAGGTGCCAGTAGACCATGAATTTAATTGCATGTTTCTTTAACATTTGACCCAGATGGGATTCGAACTCACAATCCTCAGCTCAGAAGGCTGATGCCTTATCCATTAGGCCACTAAAGGAAACAAGTGGGTGGTGCAACAACAGAACAATATTTTGTTAGCAAGACGTTTTTGAGGGTCATAGGAATTTGCTAGGCTATATTAAGCTGCAGAGTAAGTTAAACAAGATCATAAAAAAAAAAAAGACACCAGCCAGGAGTCAAAGTCAGGTCACAAGAATGGGAATCTTTCACAATACCACTACACCACTAGTGTTTTCGCCACCTTCAATCTGGATAATATTTAGCAACACATGACAAGACTTTGCATCAGCATGATTGGACTACACCACTGATGCTTCTTTAACTTGTTGTGTTTCCTCTGATGCAACAGCTGAGCAAGATCCTGAGTGCAAGAGCTTTTAGATGGATTTGAAATTTTCTAAGTTAATTGCCCTGCAAAACATGGCAACATAGAATCAAAACAAATGGGATAAACCGATACTCATCCTCTGTTCACCAGAATAAGAATCTGGCATGAACTTCTCCAGTGGAACCTCTTTGCTATGTTGCATGTCTAACAATGAAGTATCACTTGTGACGGTCTGCAGCTTATTTACATTTTAGGTGCCAGTTGACCATGAATTTAGTTGCATGCTTCTTTAACATTTGACCCAGATGGGATTCGAACCCACAATCCTCAGCTCCGAAGGCTGATGCCTTATCCATTAGGCCACTGGGCCAGTAAAGGAAACATGTGGGTGGTGCAACAACAGAACAATATTTTGTTAGCAAGACGTTTTTGAGGGTCATAGGAATTTGCTAGGCTATATTAAGCTGCAGAGTAAGTTAAACAAGATCGTAAAAAAAAAAAAAGACACCAGCCAGGAGTCAAAGCCAGGTCACAAGAATGGGAATCTTTCACAATACCACTACACCACTAGTGTTTTCGCCACCTTCAATCTGATTAATATTTAGCAACACATGACAAGACTCTGCATCAGCATGATTGGACTACACCACTGATGCTTCTTTAACTTGTTGTGTTTCCTCTGACGCAACAGCTGAGCAAGATCCTGAGTGCAAGAGCTTTTAGATGGATTTGGAATTTTCTAGGTTAATTGCCCTGCAAAACATGGCAACATAGAATCAAAACAAATGGGATAAACCGATACTCATCCTCTGTTCACCAGAATAAGAATCTGGCATGAACTTCTCCAGTGGAACCTCTTTGCTATGTTGCATGTCTAACAATGAAGTATCACTTGTGATGGTCTGCAGCTTATTTACATTTTAGGTGCCAGTAGACCATAAATTTAGTTGCATGTTTCTTTAACATTTGACCCAGATGGGATTCGAACCCACAATCCTCAGCTCCGAAGGCTGATGCCTTATCCATTAGGCCACTGGGCCAGTAAAGGAAACATGTGGGTGGTGCAACAACAGAACAATATTTTGTTAGCAAGACGTTTTTGAGGGTCATAGGAATTTGCTAGGCTATATTAAGCTGCAGAGTAAGTTAAACAAGATCGTAAAAAAAAAAGACACCAGCCAGGAGTCAAAGCCAGGTCACAAGAATGGGAATCTTTCACAATACCACTACACCACTAGTGTTTTCGCCACCTTCAATCTGGTTAATATTTAGCAACACATGACAAGACTCTGCATCAGCATGATTGGACTACACCACTGATGCTTCTTTAACTTGTTGTGTTTCCTCTGACGCAACAGCTGAGCAAGATCCTGAGTGCAAGAGCTTTTAGATGGATTTGGAATTTTCTAGGTAAATTGCCCTGCAAAACATGGCAACATAGAATCAAAACAAATGGGATAAACCGATGCTCATCCTCTGTTCACCAGAATAAGAATCTGGCATGAACTTCTCCAGGGGAACCTCTTTGCTATGTTGCATGTCTAACAATGAAGTATCACTTGTGATGGTCTGCAGGTGATTTACATTTTAGGTGCCAGTTGACCATGAATTTAGTTGCATGCTTCTTTAACATTTGACCCAGATGGGATTCGAACCCACAATCCTCAGCTCCGAAGGCTGATGCCTTATCCATTAGGCCACTGGGCCAGTAAAGGAAACATGTGGGTGGTGCAACAACAGAACAATATTTTGTTAGCAAGACGTTTTTGAGGGTCATAGGAATTTGCTAGGCTATATTAAGCTGCAGAGTAAGTTAAACAAGATCGTAAAAAAAAAAGACACCAGCCAGGAGTCAAAGCCAGGTCACAAGAATGGGAATCTTTCACAATACCACTACACCACTAGTGTTTTCGCCACCTTCAATCTGGTTAATATTTAGCAACACATGACAAGACTCTGCATCAGCATGATTGGACTACCACTGATGCTTCTTTAACATTTGACCCAGATGGGATTCAACCCACAATCCTCAGCTCAAGGCTGATGCCTTATCCATTAGGCCACTGGGCCAATAAAGGAAACATGTGGGTGGTGCAACAACAGAACAATATTTTGTTAGCAAGACGTTTTTGAGGGTCATAGGAATTTGCTAGGCTATATTAAGCTGCAGAGTAAGTTAAACAAGATCGTAAAAAAAAAAAGACACCAGCCAGGAGTCAAAGCCAGGTCACAAGAATGGGAATCTTTCACAATACCACTACACCACTAGTGTTTTCGCCACCTTCAATCTGATTAATATTTAGCAACACATGACAAGACTCTGCATCAGCATGATTGGACTACACCACTGATGCTTCTTTAACTTGTTGTGTTTCCTCTGACGCAACAGCTGAGCAAGATCCTGAGTGCAAGAGCTTTTAGATGGATTTGGAATTTTCTAGGTAAATTGCCCTGCAAAACATGGCAACATAGAATCAAAACAAATGGGATAAACCGATACTCATCCTCTGTTCACCAGAATAAGAATCTGGCATGAACTTCTCCAGTGGAACCTCTTTGCTATGTTGCATGTCTAACAATGAAGTATCACTTGTGATGGTCTGCAGCTTATTTACATTTTAGGTGCCAGTAGACCATAAATTTAGTCGCATGCTTCTTTAACATTTGACCCAGATGGGATTTGAACCCACAATCCTCAGCTCCGAAGGCTGATGCCTTATCCATTAGGCCACTGGGCCAGTAAAGGAAACATGTGGGTGGTGCAACAACAGAACAATATTTTGTTAGCAAGACGTTTTTGAGGGTCATAGGAATTTGCTAGGCTATATTAAGCTGCAGAGTAAGTTAAACAAGATCGTAAAAAAAAAAAAAAGACACCAGCCAGGAGTCAAAGCCAGGTCACAAGAATGGGAATCTTTCACAATACCACTACACCACTAGTGTTTTCGCCACCTTCAATCTGATTAATATTTAGCAACACATGACAAGACTCTGCATCAGCATGATTGGACTACACCACTGATGCTTCTTTAACTTGTTGTGTTTCCTCTGACGCAACAGCTGAGCAAGATCCTGAGTGCAAGAGCTTTTAGATGGATTTGGAATTTTCTAGGTAAATTGCCCTGCAAAACATGGCAACATAGAATCAAAACAAATGGGATAAACCGATACTCATCCTCTGTTCACCAGAATAAGAATCTGGCATGAACTTCTCCAGTGGAACCTCTTTGCTATGTTGCATGTCTAACAATGAAGTATCACTTGTGATGGTCTGCAGCTTATTTACATTTTAGGTGCCAGTAGACCATAAATTTAGTCGCATGCTTCTTTAACATTTGACCCAGATGGGATTTGAACCCACAATCCTCAGCTCTGAAGGCTGATGCCTTATCCATTAGGCCACTGGGCCAGGAAAGGAAACATGTGGGTGGTGCAACAACAGAACAATATTTTGTTAGCAAGACGTTTTTGAGGGTCATAGGAATTTGCTAGGCTATATTAAGCTGCAGAGTAAGTTAAACAAGATCGTAAAAAAAAAAAAAAAGACACCAGCCAGGAGTCAAAGCCAGGTCACAAGAATGGGAATCTTTCACAATACCACTACACCACTAGTGTTTTCGCCACCTTCAATCTGATTAATATTTAGCAACACATGACAAGACTCTGCATCAGCATGATTGGACTACACCACTGATGCTTCTTTAACTTGTTGTGTTTCCTCTGACGCAACAGCTGAGCAAGATCCTGAGTGCAAGAGCTTTTAGATGGATTTGGAATTTTCTAGGTTAATTGCCCTGCAAAACATGGCAACATAGAATCAAAACAAATGGGATAAACCGATACTCATCCTCTGTTCACCAGAATAAGAATCTGGCATGAACTTCTCCAGTGGAACCTCTTTGCTATGTTGCATGTCTAACAATGAAGTATCACTTGTGATGGTCTGCAGGTGATTTACATTTTAGGTGCCAGTTGACCATAAATTTACTTGCATGCTTCTTTAACATTTGACCCAGATGGGATTCAACCCACAATCCTCAGCTCGAAGGCTGATGCCTTATCCATTAGGCCACTGGGCCAGTAAAGGAAACATGTGGGTGGTGCAACAACAGAACAATATTTTGTTAGCAAGACGTTTTTGAGGGTCATAGGAATTTGCTAGGCTATATTAAGCTGCAGAGTAAGTTAAACAAGATCGTAAAAAAAAAAAAAAAGACACCAGCCAGGAGTCAAAGCCAGGTCACAAGAATGGGAATCTTTCACAATACCACTACACCACTAGTGTTTTCGCCACCTTCAATCTGATTAATATTTAGCAACACATGACAAGACTCTGCATCAGCATGATTGGACTACACCACTGATGCTTCTTTAACTTGTTGTGTTTCCTCTGACGCAACAGCTGAGCAAGATCCTGAGTGCAAGAGCTTTTAGATGGATTTGGAATTTTCTAGGTAAATTGCCCTGCAAAACATGGCAACATAGAATCAAAACAAATGGGATAAACCGATACTCATCCTCTGTTCACCAGAATAAGAATCTGGCATGAACTTCTCCAGTGGAACCTCTTTGCTATGTTGCATGTCTAACAATGAAGTATCACTTGTGATGGTCTGCAGCTTATTTACATTTTAGGTGCCAGTTGACCATGAATTTAGTTGCATGTTTCTTTAACATTTGACCCAGATGGGATTCGAACCCACAATCCTCAGCTCCGAAGGCTGATGCCTTATCCATTAGGCCACTGGGCCAATAAAGGAAACATGTGGGTGGTGCAACAACAGAACAATATTTTGTTAGCAAGACGTTTTTGAGGGTCATAGGAATTTGCTAGGCTATATTAAGCTGCAGAGTAAGTTAAACAAGATCGTAAAAAAAAAAAAAAGACACCAGCCAGGAGTCAAAGCCAGGTCACAAGAATGGGAATCTTTCACAATACCACTACACCACTAGTGTTTTCGCCACCTTCAATCTGGTTAATATTTAGCAACACATGACAAGACTCTGCATCAGCATGATTGGACTACACCACTGATGCTTCTTTAACTTGTTGTGTTTCCTCTGACGCAACAGCTGAGCAAGATCCTGAGTGCAAGAGCTTTTAGATGGATTTGGAATTTTCTAGGTTAATTGCCCTGCAAAACATGGCAACATAGAATCAAAACAAATGGGATAAACCGATACTCATCCTCTGTTCACCAGAATAAGAATCTGGCATGAACTTCTCCAGTGGAACCTCTTTGCTATGTTGCATGTCTAACAATGAAGTATCACTTGTGATGGTCTGCAGCTTATTTACATTTTAGGTGCCAGTTGACCATGAATTTAGTTGCATGCTTCTTTAACATTTGACCCAGATGGGATTCGAACCCACAATCCTCAGCTCCGAAGGCTGATGCCTTATCCATTAGGCCACTGGGCCAGTAAAGGAAACATGTGGGTGGTGCAACAACAGAACAATATTTTGTTAGCAAGACGTTTTTGAGGGTCATAGGAATTTGCTAGGCTATATTAAGCTGCAGAGTAAGTTAAACAAGATCGTAAAAAAAAAAGACACCAGCCAGGAGTCAAAGCCAGGTCACAAGAATGGGAATCTTTCACAATACCACTACACCACTAGTGTTTTCGCCACCTTCAATCTGATTAATATTTAGCAACACATGACAAGACTCTGCATCAGCATGATTGGACTACACCACTGATGCTTCTTTAACTTGTTGTGTTTCCTCTGACGCAACAGCTGAGCAAGATCCTGAGTGCAAGAGCTTTTAGATGGATTTGGAATTTTCTAGGTTAATTGCCCTGCAAAACATGGCAACATAGAATCAAAACAAATGGGATAAACCGATACTCATCCTCTGTTCACCAGAATAAGAATCTGGCATGAACTTCTCCAGGGGAGCCTCTTTGCTATGTTGCATGTCTAACAATGAAGTATCACTTGTGATGGTCTGCAGCTTATTTACATTTTAGGTGCCAGTAGACCATAAATTTAGTCGCATGTTTCTTTAACATTTGACCCAGATGGGATTCGAACCCACAATCCCCAGCTCCGAAGGCTGATGCCTTATCCATTAGGCCACTGGGCCAGTAAAGAAAAAACATTTGGGTGGTGCAACAACAGAACAATATTTTGTTAGCAAGACGTTTTTGAGGGTCATAGGAATTTGCTAGGCTATATTAAGCTGCAGAGTAAGTTAAACAAGATCGTAAAAAAAAAAAAGACACCAGCCAGGAGTCAAAGCCAGGTCACAAGAATGGGAATCTTTCACAATACCACTACACCACTAGTGTTTTCGCCACCTTCAATCTGGTTAATATTTAGCAACACATGACAAGACTCTGCATCAGCATGATTGGACTACACCACTGATGCTTCTTTAACTTGTTGTGTTTCCTCTGACGCAACAGCTGAGCAAGATCCTGAGTGCAAGAGCTTTTAGATGGATTTGGAATTTTCTAGGTAAATTGCCCTGCAAAACATGGCAACATAGAATCAAAACAAATGGGATAAACCATTGCTCATCCTCTGTTCACCAGAATAAGAATCTGGCATGAACTTCTCCAGGGGAACCTCTTTGCTATGTTGCATGTCTAACAATGAAGTATCACTTGTGATGGTCTGCAGGTGATTTACATTTTAGGTGCCAGTTGACCATGAATTTAGTTGCATGTTTCTTTAACATTTGACCCAGATGGGATTCGAACCCACAATCCTCAGCTCCGAAGGCTGATGCCTTATCCATTAGGCCACTGGGCCAGTAAAGGAAACATGTGGGTGGTGCAACAACAGAACAATATTTTGTTAGCAAGACGTTTTTGAGGGTCATAGGAATTTGCTAGGCTATATTAAGCTGCAGAGTAAGTTAAACAAGATCGTAAAAAAAAAAAAGACACCAGCCAGGAGTCAAAGCCAGGTCACAAGAATGGGAATCTTTCACAATACCACTACACCACTAGTGTTTTCGCCACCTTCAATCTGATTAATATTTAGCAACACATGACAAGACTCTGCATCAGCATGATTGGACTACACCACTGATGCTTCTTTAACTTGTTGTGTTTCCTCTGACGCAACAGCTGAGCAAGATCCTGAGTGCAAGAGCTTTTAGATGGATTTGGAATTTTCTAGGTAAATTGCCCTGCAAAACATGGCAACATAGAATCAAAACAAATGGGATAAACCGATACTCATCCTCTGTTCACCAGAATAAGAATCTGGCATGAACTTCTCCAGTGGAACCTCTTTGCTATGTTGCATGTCTAACAATGAAGTATCACTTGTGATGGTCTGCAGCTTATTTACATTTTAGGTGCCAGTTGACCATAAATTTACTTGCATGCTTCTTTAACATTTGACCCAGATGGGATTCGAACCCACAATCCTCAGCTCGAAGGCTGATGCCTTATCCATTAGGCCACTGGGCCAGTAAAGAAACATGTGGGTGGTGCAACAACAGAACAATATTTTGTTAGCAAGACGTTTTTGAGGGTCATAGGAATTTGCTAGGCTATATTAAGCTGCAGAGTAAGTTAAACAAGATCGTAAAAAAAAAAAAGACACCAGCCAGGAGTCAAAGCCAGGTCACAAGAATGGGAATCTTTCACAATACCACTACACCACTAGTGTTTTCGCCACCTTCAATCTGGTTAATATTTAGCAACACATGACAAGACTCTGCATCAGCATGATTGGACTACACCACTGATGCTTCTTTAACTTGTTGTGTTTCCTCTGACGCAACAGCTGAGCAAGATCCTGAGTGCAAGAGCTTTTAGATGGATTTGGAATTTTCTAGGTAAATTGCCCTGCAAAACATGGCAACATAGAATCAAAACAAATGGGATAAACCGATACTCATCCTCTGTTCACCAGAATAAGAATCTGGCATGAACTTCTCCAGGGGAACCTCTTTGCTATGTTGCATGTCTAACAATGAAGTATCACTTGTGATGGTCTGCAGGTGATTTACATTTTAGGTGCCAGTTGACCATAAATTTAGTTGCATGCTTCTTTAACATTTGACCCAGATGGGATTCGAACCCACAATCCTCAGCTCCGAAGGCTGATGCCTTATCCATTAGGCCACTGGGCCAGTAAAGGAAACATGTGGTGGTGCAACAACAGAACAATATTTTGTTAGCAAGACGTTTTTGAGGGTCATAGGAATTTGCTAGGCTATATTAAGCTGCAGAGTAAGTTAAACAAGATCGTAAAAAAAAAAAAGACACCAGCCAGGAGTCAAAGCCAGGTCACAAGAATGGGAATCTTTCACAATACCACTACACCACTAGTGTTTTCGCCACCTTCAATCTGATTAATATTTAGCAACACATGACAAGACTCTGCATCAGCATGATTGGACTACACCACTGATGCTTCTTTAACTTGTTGTGTTTCCTCTGACGCAACAGCTGAGCAAGATCCTGAGTGCAAGAGCTTTTAGATGGATTTGGAATTTTCTAGGTAATTGCCCTGCAAAACATGGCAACATAGAATCAAAACAAATGGGATAAACTGATACTCATCCTCTGTTCACCAGAATAAGAATCTGGCATGAACTTCTCCAGGGGAACCTCTTTGCTATGTTGCATGTCTAACAATGAAGTATCACTTGTGATGGTCTGCAGCTTATTTACATTTTAGGTGCCAGTAGACCATAAATTTAGTTGCATGTTTCTTTAACATTTGACCCAGATGGGATTCGAACCCACAATCCCCAGCTCCGAAGGCTGATGCCTTATCCATTAGGCCACTGGGCCAGTAAAGAAAAAACATTTGGGTGGTGCAACAACAGAACAATATTTTGTTAGCAAGACGTTTTTGAGGGTCATAGGAATTTGCTAGGCTATATTAAGCTGCAGAGTAAGTTATACAAGATCGTAACAAAGAAAAAAGACACCAGCCAGGAGTCAAAGCCAGGTCACAAGAATGGGAATCTTTCACAATACCACTGCACCACTAGTGTTTTCGCCACCTTCAATCTGGTTAATATTTAGCAACACATGACAAGACTCTGCATCAGCATGATTGGACTACACGACTGATGCTTCTTTAACTTGTTGTGTTTCCTCTGCAACAGCTGAGCAAGATCCTGAGTGCAAGAGCTTTTAGATGGATTTGGAATTTTCTAGGTAATTGCCCTGCAAAACATGGCAACATAGAATCAAAACAAATGGGATAAACCATGCTCATCCTCTGTTCACCAGAATAAGAATCTGGCATGAACTTCTCCAGGGGAACCTCTTTGCTATGTTGCATGTCTAACAATGAAGTATCACTTGTGATGGTCTGCAGGTGATTTACATTTTAGGTGCCAGTAGACCATAAATTTACTTGCATGCTTCTTTAACTTGTTGTGTTTCCTCTGCAACAGCTGAGCAAGATCCTGAGTGCAAGAGCTTTTAGATGGATTTGGAATTTTCTAGGTAAATTGCCCTGCAAAACATGGCAACATAGAATCAAAACAAATGGGATAAACCATGCTCATCCTCTGTTCACCAGAATAAGAATCTGGCATGAACTTCTCCAGTGGAACCTCTTTGCTATGTTGCATGTCTAACAATGAAGTATCACTTGTGATGGTCTGCAGGTGATTTACATTTTAGGTGCCAGTTGACCATGAATTTAGTTGCATGCTTCTTTAACTTGTTGTGTTTCCTCTGCAACAGCTGAGCAAGATCCTGAGTGCAAGAGCTTTTAGATGGATTTGGAATTTTCTAGGTAATTGCCCTGCAAAACATGGCAACATAGAATCAAAACAAATGGGATAAACCAATGCTCATCCTCTGTTCACCAGAATAAGAATCTGGCATGAACTTCTCCAGGGGAACCTCTTTGCTATGTTGCATGTCTAACAATGAAGTATCACTTGTGATGGTCTGCAGGTGATTTACATTTTAGGTGCCAGTTGACCATAAATTTACTTGCATGCTTCTTTAACTTGTTGTGTTTCCTCTGCAACAGCTGAGCAAGATCCTGAGTGCAAGAGCTTTTAGATGGATTTGGAATTTTCTAGGTTAATTGCCCTGCAAAACATGGCAACATAGAATCAAAACAAATGGGATAAACCAATGCTCATCCTCTGTTCACCAGAATAAGAATCTGGCATGAACTTCTCCAGGGGAACCTCTTTGCTATGTTGCATGTCTAACAATGAAGTATCACTTGTGATGGTCTGCAGGTGATTTACATTTTAGGTGCCAGTAGACCATAAATTTAGTCGCATGTTTCTTTAACATTTGACCCAGATGGGATTCGAACCCACAATCCTCAGCTCCGAAGGCTGATGCCTTATCCATTAGGCCACTGGGCCAATAAAGGAAACATGTGGGTGGTGCAACAACAGAACAATATTTTGTTAGCAAGACGTTTTTGAGGGTCATAGGAATTTGCTAGGCTATATTAAGCTGCAGAGTAAGTTAAACAAGATCGTAAAAAAAAAAAAAAAAAAAAAAAAAAAAAAAAAAAAAAAAAAAAAAAAAAAAAAAAAGACACCAGCCAGGAGTCAAAGCCAGGTCACAAGAATGGGAATCTTTCACAATACCACTGCACCACTAGTGTTTTCGCCACCTTCAATCTGATTAATATTTAGCAACACATGACAAGACTCTGCATCAGCATGATTGGACTACCACTGATGCTTCTTTAACTTGTTGTGTTTCCTCTGCAACAGCTGAGCAAGATCCTGAGTGCAAGAGCTTTTAGATGGATTTGGAATTTTCTAGGTAATTGCCCTGCAAAACATGGCAACATAGAATCAAAACAAATGGGATAAACCGATACTCATCCTCTGTTCACCAGAATAAGAATCTGGCATGAACTTCTCCAGTGGAACCTCTTTGCTATGTTGCATGTCTAACAATGAAGTATCACTTGTGATGGTCTGCAGCTTATTTACATTTTAGGTGCCAGTAGACCATAAATTTAGTTGCATGCTTCTTTAACTTGTTGTGTTTCCTCTGGCAACAGCTGAGCAAGATCCTGAGTGCAAGAGCTTTTAGATGGATTTGGAATTTTCTAGGTAAATTGCCCTGCAAAACATGGCAACATAGAATCAAAACAAATGGGATAAACCAATGCTCATCCTCTGTTCACCAGAATAAGAATCTGGCATGAACTTCTCCAGGGGAACCTCTTTGCTATGTTGCATGTCTAACAATGAAGTATCACTTGTGATGGTCTGCAGCTTATTTACATTTTAGGTGCCAGTAGACCATAAATTTAGTTGCATGTTCTTTAACATTTGACCCAGATGGGATTGAACCCACAATCCTCAGCTCAAGGCTGATGCCTTATCCATTAGGCCACTGGGCCAGTAAAGAAAAATGTGGGTGGTGCAACAACAGAACAATATTTTGTTAGCAAGACGTTTTTGAGGGTCATAGGAATTTGCTAGGCTATATTAAGCTGCAGAGTAAGTTAAACAAGATCGTAAAAAAGAAAAAAGACACCAGCCAGGAGTCAAAGCCAGGTCACAAGAATGGGAATCTTTCACAATACCACTACACCACTAGTGTTTTCGCCACCTTCAATCTGGTTAATATTTAGCAACACATGACAAGACTCTGCATCAGCATGATTGGACTACACCACTGATGCTTCTTTAACTTGTTGTGTTTCCTCTGACGCAACAGCTGAGCAAGATCCTGAGTGCAAGAGCTTTTAGATGGATTTGGAATTTTCTAGGTAAATTGCCCTGCAAAACATGGCAACATAGAATCAAAACAAATGGGATAAACCGATACTCATCCTCTGTTCACCAGAATAAGAATCTGGCATGAACTTCTCCAGTGGAACCTCTTTGCTATGTTGCATGTCTAACAATGAAGTATCACTTGTGATGGTCTGCAGCTTATTTACATTTTAGGTGCCAGTAGACCATAAATTTAGTTGCATGTTTCTTTAACATTTGACCCAGATGGGATTTGAACCCACAATCCTCAGCTCCGAAGGCTGATGCCTTATCCATTAGGCCACTGGGCCAGTAAAGAAAAAAAGTGTGGGTGGTGCAACAACAGAACAATATTTTGTTAGCAAGATGTTTTTGAGGGTCATAGGAATTTGCTAGGCTATATTAAGCTGCAGAGTAAGTTAAACAAGATCGTAAAAAAAAAAAAGACACCAGCCAGGAGTCAAAGCCAGGTCACAAGAATGGGAATCTTTCACAATACCACTACACCACTAGTGTTTTCGCCACCTTCAATCTGATTAATATTTAGCAACACATGACAAGACTCTGCATCAGCATGATTGGACTACACCACTGTTAGTGTTAGGATGGTTTTCACACTGTTTCACACACATTCCTTTGTCTGCTCAGTGTCTATAGAATATTTACGATGTTAGTCTTTAAGGTAAACAGGGAGTCCTTATCTGGACTCACACATCGCCAGCTAGATAAATAAATAAATAAATAAATAAATAAATAAATAAATAAATAAATAAATAAATAAATAAATAAATAAATAAATAAATAAATAAATAAATAAATAAATAAATAAATAAATAAATAAATAAATAAATAAATAAATAAATAAATAAATAAATAAATAAATAAATAAATAAATAAATAAATAAATAAATAAATAAATAAATAAATAAATAAATAAATAAATAAATAAATAAATAAATAAATAAATAAATAAATAAATAAATAAATAAATAAATAAATAAATAAATAAATAAATAAATAAATAAATAAATAAATAAATAAATAAATAAATAAATAAATAAATAAATAAATAAATAAATAAATAAATAAATAAATAAATAAATAAATAAATAAATAAATAAATAAATAAATAAATAAATAAATAAATAAATAAATAAATAAATAAATAAATAAATAAATAAATAAATAAATAAATAAATAAATAAATAAATAAATAAATAAATAAATAAATAAATAAATAAATAAATAAATAAATAAATAAATAAATAAATAAATAAATAAATAAATAAATAAATAAATAAATAAATAAATAAATAAATAAATAAATAAATAAATAAATAAATAAATAAATAAATAAATAAATAAATAAATAAATAAATAAATAAATAAATAAATAAATAAATAAATAAATAAATAAATAAATAAATAAATAAATAAATAAATAAATAAATAAATAAATAAATAAATAAATAAATAAATAAATAAATAAATAAATAAATAAATAAATAAATAAATAAATAAATAAATAAATAAATAAATAAATAAATAAATAAATAAATAAATAAATAAATAAATAAATAAATAAATAAATAAATAAATAAATAAATAAATAAATAAATAAATAAATAAATAAATAAATAAATAAATAAATAAATAAATAAATAAATAAATAAATAAATAAATAAATAAATAAATAAATAAATAAATAAATAAATAAATAAATAAATAAATAAATAAATAAATAAATAAATAAATAAATAAATAAATAAATAAATAAATAAATAAATAAATAAATAAATAAATAAATAAATAAATAAATAAATAAATAAATAAATAAATAAATAAATAAATAAATAAATAAATAAATAAATAAATAAATAAATAAATAAATAAATAAATAAATAAATAAATAAATAAATAAATAAATAAATAAATAAATAAATAAATAAATAAATAAATAAATAAATAAATAAATAAATAAATAAATAAATAAATAAATAAATAAATAAATAAATAAATAAATAAATAAATAAATAAATAAATAAATAAATAAATAAATAAATAAATAAATAAATAAATAAATAAATAAATAAATAAATAAATAAATAAATAAATAAATAAATAAATAAATAAATAAATAAATAAATAAATAAATAAATAAATAAATAAATAAATAAATAAATAAATAAATAAATAAATAAATAAATAAATAAATAAATAAATAAATAAATAAATAAATAAATAAATAAATAAATAAATAAATAAATAAATAAATAAATAAATAAATAAATAAATAAATAAATAAATAAATAAATAAATAAATAAATAAATAAATAAATAAATAAATAAATAAATAAATAAATAAATAAATAAATAAATAAATAAATAAATAAATAAATAAATAAATAAATAAATAAATAAATAAATAAATAAATAAATAAATAAATAAATAAATAAATAAATAAATAAATAAATAAATAAATAAATAAATAAATAAATAAATAAATAAATAAATAAATAAATAAATAAATAAATAAAAAAAAGTGAGAGAAAATAGAAAAGGAACTAAAGAAAAACGGACATTTTGAAAAGACTTTAAAATTTTTCAAAAGACTTCAATCTTGTTTTGGCTTTATAGTCTATTTTTTTCTCCTACCTAACAAAATTTGTGATTCAATTGGAGAGATTGGATTATTTTTTTTGTTTGATGACTGCGATCCCCCTGGTGCCTAGTGTTGTGTGTATTGTCTGTGTATTAAGTGTTGTGTGTCTGTTCTTTGTTCTGTGTTAAGAAGATGGGTCATAACGTTTCTCTCCCATTGCCGGAAGAAAATCCCAAAGATTGGATGTATAGGAATAGTGACGGTTACTGGACTAATCCTTATTTAGATAATTTGGCAGGATGGAGTGAATGTATGTCACAGGTAGATGATTTTCCTAGACATGGGTCATTTAATACCCGCGATATGGAAAACGCGTATTCCATGGTGAACGGTGGATGGGGCGATCCGAATTGGGACTACACTTATATGCGTGAGTCCTATGATAAATGGGTAAATATGAAGAAGTACTGGGACAAAGGTCCAGAAAGAGTCAATGCTTCTAAATGCTCTTTGAATAAGAAACAATCGCCTCCGCCATACAATTCGACACCGTCTACTAGCCCTGGTCTTTATCCTGCGCTGCCTGTTGCTGCGTCTTTACAGCCCGCTTTTGCATTTGTACGAGAGCGAAATGAAATTCATGTTAAACAAGCGAAAGCTAGTGATATTGATGCTATATGTAGGAGTCTTCCTATTCCAACTAACCCTACAAAATATGTACAGATCTTGAAAAGCCACACTCGGTATGCACAGTTAACGGGCCCTGATTTTAGAACTATTCTTTTGCGTACTTTGGGAGACGATGTTACAGAGGAGTTGATCATTGAAAAATGTCCCACCCTCGCGCGCGTTAATGATGCCATTACAGGCGAGGGCACGGCCGCGAACTGTCACCAGATTTTTTGGGAAAACGATGCCAATGTAATGCAAATGTATAATGAGCTAAAGGATTTTCTGGATAACAGAATAGCATCCACGCGTGACATTTCACATGCAGCTAACACTAAGCAAGGTTTTAAGGAAACGCCGTCTGCCTTTGTGGTGCGTTTTAAAGCAGCATGGGAGAATGATTCTAAACTGCCAACTGATGATACACACAATGTGTTGTTTATAAATACTTGTTTGAATAACATGAAAGCTTCTCAGGCTCAATTGATTCGCATCACGACAGACAGATTGCTCGAGAAGTCGGTAGATCAGTTCTGTGCTCGAATTAGAGATTTAGATGCCGCTGGAGGTTTTCAGTCCGCTTCTGGTTTAGTTAAGTCTGAACCCACTATGTTCTTTGCTGCAACAGGAAGTGGTGCATCCCAGCCACAGTACAAAACTCAAGGAGGAGGTTTTAGGAAAAAGGGGAGGTGCAATTATTGTGGGAAGTCTGGTCATTGGGTTAAAACTTGTAGACAGAGAATGGAAGATGAGAGAAGGGGCGTACCCACTCAGCGAGTAGAGAATACAGACCAGCATGCAGTCGTGCAGAGGCCCACACAGCAGCAATATCCTACCCAGTGGACTTCTGCATAGGGCAGCCTACGGAGCGATGAACCCCATGATTTTTCGATGATAACTTTATCCTACAGTAATCACCCTTCGACCTTGCCTAATGTCACGTTGCGCATAGACAATAAAGACTATTGTTTTCTTGCTGATACTGGCGCTACCTGCTCTTCAATTGCTGGGGGTGAATATTCTGGTCCCATTTCAGGAAAAAGTATCCGCTCCGTGGGAATAGATGGGGTTCCAATTTCATGTCCTGTAACTCACCTTTTGCCTGTAGTGAGACCGACTGGTACTAATTTTTATCATAGCTTTACGATAATTCCAAACTCGCCTTTAAACCTTTTAGGAAGAGATATGATGCATAAAATGGGAATGGAGATTCTGTTTTTCGAAAGCAATGTCTCACTGTCTTTTCCTTCTGTCCTCATGCTCTCAACTGAGCCACAGCTACATCCGGAAGATTTTTTCCAAGGTAGTACAGAGGTCCTGCCTGATGAACCGAATTTAGGTGAAGTTAACCCTAAATTATGGGCCTCTCACAAAGATGAGGCAGGTTTGATCCAGGTAAAACCGTATCATGCACTCATGAAAACACACCATCCGATTTTTGTTAAACAATATCCATTGTCGAAAGAGAAGAATGTTGGCATTGCTCCAGTTATTGACAATTTATTGTCACAAGGTGTTTTGATCGAGACACATTCACCGTATAACACACCGATTAATCCCGTCTTGAAGGCAGATAAAAAATGCTGGAGGCTAACACAGGATTTACGTGAGATTAATAAATTAGTTATTCCGTTAGCTCCTTTGGTGCCCGATGTAGCTACCATTGTTAACTCTATACCAGCGACTCACAGATTTTTTACTGTGATTGATCTTTGTTCTGCTTTTTTCAGTGTCCCTTTGGCCTCAGAGACGCAGCCACTTTTCGCATTTACCTATAGGGGACGTCAATTCACCTGGACCCGTCTTCCTCAGGGTTTTGTTGACTCGTCAGCCGAATTATGCTAAGCCTTTTCATCTATATGTGCACGAACGTGGTGGTACGGCTGCGGGGATCCTAGCCCAGGAACACGGTGACAGATATCGCCCTGTTGCATATCTTTCCAAATCTTTAGACAACATAGCACAAGGGTTGGCCTCGTGCTTGCGTGCAGTGGCTGCTGCGGCTCTGATGGTCCGGGATGCTGAGAAAACGGTGCTGTCACATCCTTTGATACTGTACACCTCACATCAGGTAACAGCTATTTTACACAACCTCAACACACAACATATGACAGCACAACGTAGATCTGGTTATGAGACCACGCTCTTGTCAACGGAAAACTTAACTATTAAGCCTTCTTCACAGCCGCATTCAGCTGTAGTAGCTCTGCGTGATCTGCTAGGCAATATTGACTTAGATGGTTTTGACGACACACATGATTGCCTTAAACACATTGAACAAGAGACCTCTTGTAGGCCCGATCTTTTAGATACGGCCCTGGAAGAGGGGAATTGTCTATATGTAGATGGTTCATGTTCAAAACCTTCTGATGGTGTGTATTTATGTGGATATGCGGTTGTAAGATTACCTGATGTAATAGTTGAAGCTAAATCATTACCATACACATCTGCACAAGCTGCAGAGTTGGTCGCACTCACAAGAGCATGTCAGTTGTCTGAAGGTAAAGTAGTGACTATATACACTGATTCTAAGTTTGCTTATGGTGTTGTGCATGATTTTGCCGAAACATGGAAGCAAAGAGACTTTTAAACAGCTGATGGAAAGCCCATAGCACATTTTAATCTTATAGGTTACCTTTTAAAAGCTGTTCAGCTCCCTGCCAAAGTGGCCATAGTGAAGGTTAAAGGACATGCCGTAGGTGATTCAGAAGAAACTCAGGGAAATACATTAGCGGATAAAGTAGCTAAGGAAGCAGCAAAACAAGCAGTAGATTTGGACACTGTACATACAAATCCTGAGATCTCGATGATGTCACATATCTCCAATATACCAGACATTGACCTAAAAATACTTCAAAGTCAGCCTACTGAGGAGGACATTGAGTATTGGGCTTCTAAACAATGTAAATCAGATTCTGCTGGTATCATTAGAGATGTAGATGGCAAAATTGCTCTTCCCAAACTAGCTTTAATAGTGTTGGTGAAGCATTACCATGGGACGTCACACATTAGCATAGCTAAAGTCATACAGGCTATAAATGCATTATACTGTATTGCTGATGTAGCTAAAACAACCAAGCTAGTGTTGGATTCATGTTTGACTTGTGCCAAAACTAATGTACATCGACCTGTACAACATACTGCGCTTACTTTTCCTGAAGCCCCTTTCCAACACCTACAGATAGATTTTACACATATGCCAGCTGTAGGAAATTTGAGATATCTGTTGGTTATAGTTGACAGATTCAGTAAGTGACCAGAAGCATTTGCATGTGCGACAGAGAATGCTAAAACGGTTGTCAAAATATTAACAAAAGAGATCATCTCTAGGTTTGGTATTCCTAGTGTGATTGAAAGTGATAACGGCACACCTTTTGCTTCGAAGGTAACACAACTTTTGGCTAAAAGCTTAGCAATTGACTGGCATTTTAATATTCCCTATCACCCACAGTCAGCTGGAGTGGTAGAGAGAACAAACAGAACCATTAAGGAACATATTACTAAAGCCTGCATTGAAACAGGCCGAAATTGGACTGTTGTTCTCCCGGCAGTGCTCACAGAAATGAGAATGACCCCATCTTCAACTACCAAACTGTCACCTTTTGAAATTCTAATGGGCCGGCCTTTCCCGACCCCATGGGTCAGGGACGACTGGCATTTGTTCCTTAGGTAACCTGGAAGTGATGGTGGACGACTACGTTTCTGCCCTGGTTGAGAAATCAAATTCTATCAGTGCTGATGTCTCACTAACTCTTCCTCTGCCCACAGATAAGCCAACACACCCTTTTGTGCCTAATCAGCAGGTCCTGATACGAAGTCTGAAGCCTACCAAGGTCGGTGAGCCGAAGTATCTGGGTCCAGCGAATGTTCTATCTGTAACCAGAACTGGAGTTCTGACTGATCATCAGCCACAGTGGATACATGCAAGCAGGATCAAAACAGCACCCACTTAATCTGTGCACTAATTGGTCTGTTGGCCTAAGAAGCCTGCCTAAGTGAGTATTCAGGGCTGAAACAGTTGAGAGCCCACGGAAAGATCCTTTCTTTATAGTAGAAAGGGGGCCACCTCCGGGGTGAAGATCTGACTCGGTTAACTGTTTTGTTTAGCTTACCCTGATACCTGCTCTAGGTCTAAATTCTAAACAATATGTGCATAGTTGTAACTAGACTCCGAATTTTCCTTATTCTCTTTGAACACATTATTCAGAGAAGAGATTGTACCTGTATACCTTATAATACTGCTAATAGACATACTGAGCAAGCACTGAGAAATAAATGTCTCATGATGTCTTGGAGAACGTGAAACATCTGCTGAACAAAGTTTTTTTGAGAAGATTAAGAGTTTGTTTACGAGTGTTGAACACTATTTTGTTTTAGGAATGATTCTTTTATTGATTGTTGGAATTATACTTTGTATGTTGCCATGTTTGATGATGATGGTAAGACAGGCCATAAAGGCCTCGATTGGAGTGGTGATGATGAAGGATTATATGCATGTAGGGAAAGAATGAAATGGAATCTCTATGTTTTTGTTTGTCTTTGTCTTTTCATTTGCAGTTTGTGTCACCGGTTCTGTTCCACGGATGAACATCCTATGTTTTGGTGTGTGATGCTAAATCATAAATGATTTAAAGTGGCCATTGTTAGTGTTAGGATGGTTTTCACACTGTTTCACACACATTCCTTTGTCTGCTCAGTGTCTATAGAATATTTACGATGTTAGTCTTTAAGGTAAACAGGGAGTCCTTATCTGGACTCACACATCGCCAGCTAGTATATCCTCTTGTCTAAACAGAAAACAACTAGGTCAGGTTTCTTTTATTTGTATGTGTATATAAACGTTCTGCCGCCTGCAATAAACTGAAGAGGAAGCATTTGCTGTGTGCGGTGTGATTCTTCCCTGATCAGAAAGGCCTACGGGTATCGCAGATCGTATGGAAAACCTCTCCACGAATTAAGTTTCGTTTGGGCATGATAAAAATCTAACAACCACTGATGCTTCTTTAACTTGTTGTGTTTCCTCTGACGCAACAGCTGAGCAAGATCCTGAGTGCAAGAGCTTTTAGATGGATTTGGAATTTTCTAGGTTAATTGCCCTGCAAAACATGGCAACATAGAATCAAAACAAATGGGATAAACCGATGCTCATCCTCTGTTCACCAGAATAAGAATCTGGCATGAACTTCTCCAGGGGAACCTCTTTGCTATGTTGCATGTCTAACAATGAAGTATCACTTGTGATGGTCTGCAGGTGATTTACATTTTAGGTGCCAGTTGACCATAAATTTAGTCGCATGCTTCTTTAACATTTGACCCAGATGGGATTCGAACCCACAATCGTCAGCTCCGAAGGCTGACGCCTTATCCATTAGGCCACTGGGCCAGTAAAAAAAAAAGTGTGGGTGGTGCAACAACAGAACAATATTTTGTTAGCAAGACGTTTTTGAGGGTCATAGGAATTTGCTAGGCTATATTAAGCTGCAGAGTAAGTTAAACAAGATCGTAAAAAAAAAAAAGACACCAGCCAGGAGTCAAAGCCAGGTCACAAGAATGGGAATCTTTCACAATACCACTACACCACTAGTGTTTTCGCCACGTTCAATCTGATTAATATTTAGCAACACATGACAAGACTCTGCATCAGCATGATTGGACTACACCACTGATGCTTCTTTAACTTGTTGTGTTTCCTCTGACACAAAAGCTGAGCAAGATCCTGAGTGCAAGAGCTTTTAGATGGATTTGGAATTTTCTAGGTAAATTGCCCTGCAAAACATGGCAACATAGAATCAAAACAAATGGGATAAACCGATACTCATCCTCTGTTCACCAGAGTAAGAATCTGGCATGAACTTCTCCATTGGAACCTCTTTGCTATGTTGCATGTCTAACAATGAAGTATCACTTGTGATGGTCTGCAGCTTATTTACATTTTAGGTGCCAGTAGACCATAAATTTAGTCGCATGTTTCTTTAACATTTGACCCAGATGGGATTTGAACCCACAATCCTCAGCTCCGAAGGCTGATGCCTTATCCATTAGGCCACTGGGCCAGTAAAGAAAAAAAGTGTGGGTGGTGCAACAACAGAACAATATTTTGTTAGCAAGACGTTTTTGAGGGTCATAGGAATTTGCTAGGCTATATTAAGCTGCAGAGTAAATTAAACAAGATCGTAAAAAAAAAAAAGACACCAGCCAGGAGTCAAAGCCAGGTCACAAGAATGGGAATCTTTCACAATACCACTACACCACTAGTGTTTTCGCCACCTTCAATCTGATTAATATTTAGCAACACATGACAAGACTCTGCATCAGCATGATTGGACTACACCACTGATGCTTCTTTAACTTGTTGTGTTTCCTCTGACGCAACAGCTGAGCAAGATCCTGAGTGCAAGAGCTTTTAGATTGATTTGGAATTTTCTAGGTAAATTGCCCTGCAAAACATGGCAACATAGAATCAAAACAAATGGGATAAACCGATACTCATCCTCTGTTCACCAGAATAAGAATCTGGCATGAACTTCTCCAGTGGAACCTCTTTGCTATGTTGCATGTCTAACAATGAAGTATCACTTGTGATGGTCTGCAGCTTATTTACATTTTAGGTGCCAGTAGACCATAAATTTAGTCGCATGCTTCTTTAACATTTGACCCAGATGGGATTTGAACCCACAATCCTCAGCTCCGAAGGCTGATGCCTTATCCATTAGGCCACTGGGCCAGTAAAGAAAAAAAGTGTGGGTGGTG